>NC_059373.1:3069721-3132221 GCF_019703515.2 Myxocyprinus asiaticus | reverse complement strand
TATTTGTGCATACCATCTTGACTGCTGGTGCTGTTTAAAACAAAACACTTAACTCTTAGAGAGCTCTGCCATGAGAGAATCAACCTATTGTCAAACTACTGTGTACTGTGACTTTAAAAAAAAAAATATTTGAAC
Source organism: Myxocyprinus asiaticus (assembly GCF_019703515.2). NCBI lineage: Eukaryota > Metazoa > Chordata > Actinopteri > Cypriniformes > Catostomidae > Myxocyprinus > Myxocyprinus asiaticus. The sequence continues at coordinate 3,132,086 of NC_059373.1, read as the reverse complement.
ACTTAAAGGAATATTCCATGTTCAATACAATTTAAGCTCATTCGACAGCATTTTTGGCTTAATGTTGGTTGCCATTAAAAATAATTGACTCGTCCCTCTTTTTCTTAAAGCAATAATCAAGGTTACAGTGAAGCACATATTAAACAATATGAATTACAGTCAAGATTTCACACATCTCGTATATGATCAGGTTTTCCAGAGAGCAGGTGTGTGATTGATTTAGCTATATTTGCTGAGGTGGTCTTTAACAGTAGAGGTGTTTGTATGAGTAAAGTCATGTTTACGGTCAGCTCATCTGTGGGTCTGGTTAGTAACAGTCACAAATGGCATCTGAAAGTAATTTAGATAAGCAGCCGGCTGCCGAGAACATCAGTGTAAATAAGCAGTGTTGTAACATCATCACTGATGTCATTTGTACTATTTGGTTAATCGCATTAGAAAAATCTTTTCTATTTCATTCTAAAAACTAGATTTTTTTTGTTTTGTTTTGGGAAGATCATGTTAGCAGTGCTTTGTTGTTCAAAAGTCACTGCATGTCGCTAGGGTTTTCTGAGTGGTTGCTAGGGTGTTGCTATGCATTTGCAAAGGTGTTTTTAGTGTGTTCAACCCAATCATATCAACTAAATCGTACCATCAATCAAATGTCATATTAAGTCAACTCATTCTTTATTCTGTGTTTGGTGTTCCACTGCTTTAACTATCGAGAAGTAAAGCCCTCTCTCTCTCTCTCTGTGTGTGTGTGTGTGTGTGTGTGTGTGTGTGTGTGTTCAGCGCATCTCTCCATTAATGTGCATGTCAGACTGTCAGCAGTTTGTTGTGGTGAGCTGATGATAGAGAGAGAGAGGAAGAGGAGAGTGAATAGATAATGAAGATGAGCTGTAAACTCCACCACACATCTTCTGTGATCACACACACACACACACACCACACACAGCCAGTGGGTCACAGATCACACATTTTCTAACAAAACCAAAGTCCACCACACATGTTTACTTAGCTATCTAAATGGGTAATACCGTAGACTTCTACTGTAACCCAAAGCTTACCCATGAAAGAAAACTTGTGCATTTTTTTTTTTCTAACAATATATTCATGTTTTTATTTCCATGCAAAGATGTCCCCAAAGGGAGGTTCAGTCAGATCTAGCTCACTTCTTTGGATCAATTTGTCCCCAAACTTTAGCTTAGTACGTACACATACACAGTTATATACAGCTATGTAATTGATAATGTACAGTCAGCCGGTCATTATTGCAAAATAGGAACCAAAATGATTCCTAAACCAAAAATCTGGTTTCCAATAGTGCTTTATTTCCCATAGGGATTTTATAAAGTCCTTCATAAGAATTTTAAGCCATGAAGCAAACCAACAAGCTCCAAAGTGAATCACATCATTACAAACTTTGATTTTGAAGCAAAAAATCAGACAAAAAGACAAAGTTACAAGACTGTGTCCTTAACGTCTTTATTGAGGGAATGAACTACAATCCCATGAAGAATTGCAAATGATGCAATTAAAATTGAAACGGCAGAAATATTTAAAACTATTGATTTAATTGGTTGATTACGTTTAGAAATAATATATTTTACGTTTATTGCAAAACATTCATATATATATATAAAGTTGAGAGTTTAGAGTTATTTGAGTGGGCGGTCACTGCAGAGCTCTTTTGGCGCACTTTTTTAGCCGTGATTCTCTGATTGGTGGATCTCTCTTCAGGATTATGGGAAATTTAGTTCTTTAACCAGAAATTCTGCTATTAAACCCAATTTATGTAAAAAAAAAAAAAAAGCTGAAATAACATGGACTGATGACTTCAATAGGAGCATATACTGTCGATTAACAACCTCGGAACACATGGTATGTCTGTCTTTAAAGGTTTATAAGTTATCGTTAAAAATAAATTCCCCCATGGAAAAAAATAATGGGATTTTTACTTCCAGAACCAGCCTGTTGTGCTCTATAGTGGTCACTCTACAAAAATATAATGCCACGATTGACCAATCACAATCAAGTGTTCCATTTGAGCCATTGAATATATTTATTAATACTACAGACTAACCCAAACTCAAATCCAATCTATCTATCTATCTTTTTTAGAATAAAATAATTATTAAAAAAATGTTATGAGTCATTTGTACCTTTTGAAGATGTCCCCAAACTAAAAACCAAAGTGACCTTGTACCCAGTCCTGACAGAGAACAATATGATCTGTGCTGGAATTCTATTGTATCACAAGCTTTGAACCTCTCTCGCTCTCTCTCTCTCTCTCTCTCTCTCACTCTCTCTCGCTCTCGCTCTCGCTCTCTCTCATGCATCATATTTCATTGGAGTTAAAGGCTCGTGCTGTCAGAAGCTTGCCGTCTCATTACAAAACACTCTCTCTCTCTCTCTCTCTCTGTCTGTCTCTCTCTCTCGCTGCAGTAGGGTTGGTGTATTATTGCGGTGGGGGTTGGATCCATGTGTGTGTGTAAAGTGCAGGTTTCAGCAGGCTGGAGCTCACACCATTGTCCTCTCTGATCCCGGAGTGTGTGAGCATGTGTGTGTTTGCATATTCTCACTGCAGCAGTGCTGATTCTGCACTGAGGAATTCCCAGTTTGGAATGTGTGTTCAGAAGAGGGATATTATGCCTGTTCGGGATCTATAACGGATACTTGCTGCACTGGAACTGGTTCGGGACAGATCTGTACCGTATGCAGGAATAACTCAAGGGGGCGTTCATTGCGGAGAACTGCTCTGTGTGTGTGTGTGTGTGTGTGTGTGTGTGCTTGTTAAGCCATGCGGTCGGAGCGCAAGAGTCGTGTGTGTATTGTAGTGTTGGAGGAGGTGGAAGATGAGGAGCCATCCCCTCTCCATTCCAAAAGCTCCCAGGACCACACATCCCAGAATTCCTCTCAGGACGAGAAGGTGAGAGATGATTTGACTATTAGGAGACCGGTTGATGATAATCGTGTCTTTGTTCAGTGTAATGCAGCAGGTATCAGCAGTTCATTTTGGAGTGAACTTCTAAAGAGCATCCAAACCATTTCTTGGTTCCACTTCCTTTTAGGCTGCGTTCACACTGCTGTTGATTGTTTGTGCACAGATCTGCTTTTTGGATGACAGTGTGAAGGCATTGAATCTAACATTACAGAAACTTGCTACATTTAGAAAGTTAAAGGAATGTTATGAGTTTAATACAAGTTAAGCTCAGTCGACCGCATTTTTGACATAATGTTGAATACCACAAACAAAACAAAAAAAACACTCACAAAAAAACAATGTTGACTCATTCCTCTTTAATTAAAACAAGCAAAAATGGCATTTACAGTGAGGCACTTACAATGGAAGTGAATGGGGCCAGTCCATAAATGCTTAAATACACACCATTGCAGCATGAAGCACTTACATGTTTCCATTGATCATGGTATAAATATTGGGGGGGTTGTACTTGCTTGTTTTGATTATTGGGGGGGGTTGCAGTGTAAATGTAGCTTTAGCTGCTGCAGGGTTTCATCTGTCACTGTTGTTATCTGAAGACAAATACAGACATGTTTATAGGTCCCAATCAAACTCATTAAAAGGGTTTAGGTGAGAAGTTAAGTGGTGTTGAGATCCAGAGAATTCATCTGGAAATCTTTAACCCTGTCAGGAGGAATTTGTAGACCTTTGACCTGAACGGACATGCAGCTGTGATCTGACAGACGTGCTTTACTCTGCAAATGCCAGCACAGCATTAGAACACACTTACTTTAGGGGCAGGTCATACATGACGCATTCTTGCATTCAAGGTGGAATATGCATTTAGATATATCTTAAATGTGATGCTCATGGTGTGAGACACTGAATGAAAGGAAGACGTATTGCAAAAGCTAAAGATGTCTGTTTTAGCAGTTAATGAACACATGGACAGACAGGTTTCAATTCTGAGGACATTTAAAGTAAAAAAACACAGTTTAAACATTAAGTGGTTCTGACGGGTCAAAGGCCAGTTTCAGAGAGTTGTTCGTACCTTAAGGCTAAAGTTTTTGCTGTTATAACATTTTGCATTTCCTTAAATGAAGGAATGCTGGTTTCCGTTGTTAATGATGCTTCCCTTCCTGTAAACAGCCGCGTGTGTCACGTATGCTGTCAGCTGCTGCATCTTGTGTTTGTGAAGTCAGTCCACATACACGTCACCGGTGGAATGATTGCAGCAGGTGTGTGTGACTGTTTGCCATGTGGAACGTGAGGTGTGTACATGCAAGTATATTCAGGCAGGACCTGGCAGCACAGGGTGTGGTGGGTGTGGCAGGCGTGGCATATGGGGGCGGAGCCAGCTAGAGCACAGATACAGTAGGCAATGCTTCACACAGTGGTGGCGGGTGGTTGTCCCATGTCTGCCAAACATTTTGAGTGGTCCAAACATCATCATTGGTCGCAGTTTAGGAGTCAGTGCACTAGGTTGCAAGAAAGCTAAAGGATGTCCCCGTGCTCCCTATTTAGTGAATGAATTAACCTCCAGTGTGCTGTCTGTCTGTGTAACTGGAGCCAGCTGGTATGTGACTAGTATGTGTAAACAACACTCCCCTGGCCTCAAGAGGCGCACTAGCAATTGACGCTAGGGGCTGTAGCCTTTAGCCTCCTCGATAGTGCATCCGCCTCCCATGCTGGTTAACACCGGTTCTAATCCCACTCAGAGAGAGTCAAGCAGGACCGGTTATCTGCACTGGTCTCAGAACAGTTCGACAGTTAATTTCTGTAGCTTTTTCAGCAGTTTTCAGCTTTTGGATGAACTCATTGATTCTCAATGTGAAAATGCACAGTAAATATAAAGGAATGCATTTACTAATGTTAATGAATAGAACCGTATTGTACAGTGATATATTAAAATGAAGCGAAATGACCCACAGGTGCACTAATTCTTTAAAGTGACATATCAAACGAAACTAGAGACGCTACTCTTTACAACCAAACAGGTTTCAATCAAAAAACTTAGAGGTTTCTTACCAGAGGCACTTTTGTTGGCACTACGCCCGTAGAAGGGCTTCAGGGAAATCAACGTTATGCTGTTGTGTCACTTGACGCAGTATGGCAGAAATTTAACCCTTAATTGAGAGTGTAGAGTCTTGTGAACAGTATTCAGTCAGTTTAAATGAATTTAAATTATGCGTTGCATATAGAGAAACAAAAATACAACGTGGACAAAGGGTCACACGAGGTTAAGTGCTCCAGACAGGGCCGGTACTAAGATGCGGTCTTTGGGGTATGGGCAAGTTACTGGCTTTTCATTGGTCCGGGAGGGCGAGTGTCAGATGTTTCTGGGGGACACAAGGAAAATCTAGCGGGGCAATGCCCCACACTAAGTACAAAGTATACTTGGGTTTTGACAAAAATGTTTACTTAGGACTTCGGTTTGGTTAGATAATGACTTGCACATCCACTGTTGTTGTTTCTAACTTCTCCTGATATTTAGCGATGGTTACATCTTGAATCGCTTCTTCGTGATAGCCACGGCTCAATTGTGAGTGTTGCCACCTTGTGGACCCACTAAATATTGCAAATAATTCCAGGTGCATGTGCATACTGCGTGTTCGGAGTACACACGGTTTCCAAAATATCGGGTTGCACGCATTGAGTGCTGGAGCACTCTGCTGATGACAAAATCTGCGTCACTTGCCCATTACGCAGATGCCTATTGAAAGTATACTTTGGGCTTTATACCAGGCCATGGCTCCAGGTAACAGTGGCTAGAATAAAATGGCATATTACATTTTGGAGCTTTCATTGAATTCATAGGTTATAGCTTTTCTAAGAAGACATTAATGTTTTTAATCAAAGACGGAATCCCGTAATTACAGTAAGTCCGATATGACGTGAACACACGATTAGCATTAGCAAACAAAAAATGTGTTTGCAGTGCAGAAAGCAACATGACAACTTTTCAGCATGTTTTCTATTATGGAAACAGCAAAATCTATCAGATATTTCTCTGTTTTCCTAATAGAAGTGAATTGGTAACTACAGTAAACGTTTAAGTTGGTGGGGCCTCCATGCCAGCTGTATCTAATATGACCTGATTTCATACACTTACACTGGCAGCCAAAAGTTTGGAATAATGTACAGATTTTGCTGTTTCAGAAGGAAATTGGTACTTTAATTCACCAAAGTGGCATGCAACTGATCACTAAGTATAGTCAGGACATTACTGATGTAAAAAAACAGCACCATCACTATTTGAAAAAAGTCATTATTGATCAAATCTAGACAGGCTCATCAAAGAGATGTGGAAGACCAGATGTACAACTAAACAAGAGGATAAGTACATCAGAGTCTCTAGTTTGAGAAATAGACGCCTCACATGTCCTCAGCTGACAGCTTCATTGAATTCTACCCGCTCAACACCAGTTTCATGTACAACAGTAAAGAGAAGACTCAGGGGTGCAGGCCTTATGGGAAGAATTGCAAAGAAAAAGCCACTTTTGAAACAGAAAAACAAAAAGAAAATGTTAGAGTGGGCAAAGAAACACAGACATTGGACAACAGATAATTGGAAAAGAGTGTTATGGATCTTAACCCCATTGAGCTTTTGTGGGATCAGCTAGACTGTAAGGTGTGTGAGAAGTGCCCGACAAGACAGACACATCTATGTGCTACAGGAAGTGTGGGGTGAAATGTCACCTGAGTATCTGGACAAACTGACAGCTAGAATGCCAAGGATCTGCAAAGCTGTCATTGCTGCACGTGGAGGATTTTTTGATGAGAACTCTTTGAAGTCGTTTAAGAAGTTCTGAACATTTTTTTCAAATTGTAATAGTAATTTTTCACGTTATTAATGTCCTGACTATACATTGTTATCATTTAAATAACACTTTGGTGAATAAAAGTACCAATTTCTTTCCATAAGAGCAAAATCTGTACATTATTCCAAACTTTTGGCCGCCAGTGTACATACAGTTATTATACAGTTAAATCCAAAGAGCAGGATCCAGTCAATCCTGAGCTGGAATGAGTTTATCCTCGGCGACATTATGAATCAATGGCATCTTTTATTCTGGCTGAGTCAGAGACTTTTTCTGTCTATAAGAAAGTGTTTCTCAGAATTCAGCTCTACACAGATAAAACAGTGTTACACTCAATTAAGTTTCTTTTTATCTTCACAGAACTTCTATGATTCATTATAGATGCCTGTTATTCAAGAGGACCTTTTCATAATTAGAATTTTGATCGTTATCAGACGGGTGGAACGTGTCGATATGTCTCATGGTCTTTAGTGTCTAACACTCTCTCTATGTCTCTCTTTCAGCCTTCTCTGATAAAAGCCATATTTAATGTGGATCCAGATGAAGTTCGTTCTCTAATATTCAAAAAAGAAGATGTCAATGTACAGGTAACTCTCTACTACTTACAAAAACAAACAGTAAGTAGTACCACTCACTATTTAATGGAGAGTCTGTTTTCATCGCCAATGCCTGCTGCTGTTTGGGGAGTCTGACCAATCACTGATGGCCTACTGGGTCACATGACCCAATTCATGGCCTGTGTATGTGGTTTGACCGCCTGTTTTTCATTCTTATTCCAGACCTGATAAGAAACAGAAGCAGACAGGGAGGCATTACCCCATTTTCCTAATTGCATTTATTGATGCCAGTGTAGAATGAGCTGCTTGCTCAAACTCCTTCAGAAGATTTTAAGGCTATAGATAAATACAGAAAGGTTTCAGGGATGTTAAATTGAGAAGTGTGTGTGTGTGTGTGTGTGTCTCATATTTCTGCATGCAGTCTCGAGAGAGCTGTGGCCATATTGATCTGTGTGTATCTGTCAAACACACACACTCATACAAATGCATTGGTTTATGCCATACCCAGGAACCACACATGCCTTAAACGTACTTTCAAACGGCAAAACTCATGCAAATTTGGAGGTGACAAAATGAAAAAAAAAAAAAGTATGTTGTAAAACCACAAAAACAAGAAGTATCTCTCTGTAGTGAAGCTTTCAGTAGAGATAAAATGTAAGAAAATAAGATGGTTTTATTGACCTGATAGAACAGCGCTGGAAGATGTGACCAACAGTTTGGCTGAGCTTCAATATATAGGATTGAAATACATTTAGAGTGAGTGATTGATGACTGAATGTTCATTTTTGGGAGAACTGCTGCTTTCAAACATTTGAGGATGTCAGATGCTGTTTTGTTTTAATTATGTCTGAATTCTCAGGACAGTGAGAAGAGAACGCCGCTCCATGCCGCAGCCTACCTGGGCGACGTCGAGATTATAGAACTGCTTATTCTGTCAGGTATGCACATTCATTTCTGTCCTGAAAACTGTTTTTATCTACTATCGCTTTTACTATGACTTGAATCAATACATAAATGAATTAACATTCAGTTATTTGCTTTAATTTACATTGGAGCAAATGTAGATGTCGTTGCAGATGTTATATGTTCATTTGGGAATGAGAGCTGACACAGTTTAATCCATAACATGCTCTTCTCCGGAAAAACACTGCGGATATCCTCTCTGGGTAACTTGTGTCACTATTACAAATGACCCGGCAACAACAACCTGTTTTACATTTTTTGGATTATTTAGATAAAATCCTGCTTAAAATACTCAAATACGCATTAGGCTGGAAAATAGCAAACATGTGTCAGAGTAATGGCTGCAGGGCAACAGTTGCTAAAACAGGATTGGTCAGAAGCGCTTTTAAGGCGGGGCTTAGGGAAGGGACAATTTTCTGATATTTGACAATTTAGAGATGATCACATCAGCTAAAAACCTGCAGTATTGGCTATTATCAAAAGTGTTAGCACCCCTTTGTGTCAGTTCCAAAATATATGGACAGCCTTGTTAATTTATAATACAAATATTTTTTGTTGTTTTCACTTTTTCTTCAAAAAAATTTATTTTCCAAAAATTGGAAAAGATTTGTTAAATTATATCATATATGGGTGTTTCATCAGCTTCAGTCACTTTTAGCATTGTGGACTTCTAGAAAGTGTGATTACAAACAGTGTCTTGTTAAAAAAAAAAATGACATTCACATCAGTTATCTCATATTTCGTCTCATTTCATCAAGTCTTTAAAGACACTTGTATATTTGTTTAAGAAGTCTTTAAAAAAACTAAAAAACTAAAATAAAAAAAACGTTAAAAAAAAAAAAAAAACTTTAGGGGAAATTTTTTTGATGTGATGGAAATGACGCCACAACAGTGGGACAGTCACATGTATATATATACACACAAAATAAATGATATAAATTATTTTCACACAATAATTATTTAAATAGTTTATTTCACACTTTGTTTAGATGATCATAGTTTTAAACATGTAATAATTTGCATGTCTATAATGGATTTTCATAGTTTAGTAATGAAGGTCTGGGACGAGACTAAAACAGTCAAATCTAAATATTAAAGGCATTTGAAAAGTAAATGTACTAAAATACATTTGTTTGTTTTAATAAAAATCAACCCCTGGGACATTGAAATAAAACATCCAGTTATGTAAATTATTTTGTCATTATTATACCAGTATGATTTCTAGATATCAGCATAAGCCATTGAAAAAACACATATCAGTTCAACAAAATTCCAATGACACACACACACACACACACACACACACTGAAGTGTACTCAAAATAACTCTTCACACCGACATATATATAATCAATGACTACATGTAAAGGGGGCGGTGCTGTTGTGAGAGACAGAGTAAAAGTAACAGGTGTTGCTCTATTTTAAACAACAGATGTGCTTTCAAAAGATCGTGGGAGTGAACTATTCTGACTAGGCTTACGAGAACTTCCATGTGTACTTCTGTGTTTCAACTGTGACATAATTACTGTAATTCACTTACACATTTCTCTCTCTGTGTCTCTCTCTCAGGGGCCAGAGTAAATGCCAAAGATAACAACTGGCTCACTCCTCTCCATCGGGCAGTAGCGTCATGTAGTGATGTACGACACCAACACACATACTTCCTGTGTCAGAGCAATCGAAATTACCGAACATAAAAATTCAGATTTATTCATGGTTTTTTTGTTTTTTGTCCTTCTGTTCTTGTATACAGTTGTTTTGTATAAAGTCAGAAGTTTACATACACCTTAGCCAAATACATTTAAACTCAGTTTTTCACAATTCCTGATATTTAATCATAGAAAACATTCCCTGTCTCAGGTCAGTTAGGATCACTACTTTATTTTAAGAATGTGAAATGTCAGAATAATAGTAGAGAGAATGATTTATTTCAGCTTTTATTTATTTAATCACATTCCCAGTGGGTCAGAAGTTTACTTACACTTTTTCAGTATTTGGTAGCATTGCCTTTAAATTATTTAACTTAGGTCAAATATTCTGGGTATCCTTCCACAAGCTTCTCACAATAAGTTGCTGGAATTTTGGCCCATTCCTCCAGACAGAACTGGTGTAACTGAGTCAGGATTGTAGACCTCCTTGCTCGCACACGCTTTTTCAGTTCTGCCCACAAATTTTCTATCAGATTGAGGTCAGAGCTTTGTGATGGCCACTCCAATATCTTGACTTTGTTGTCCTTTAGCCATTTTGCCACAACTTCGGAGGTATGCTTGAGGTCATTGTCCATTTGGAAGACCCATTTGCAACAGAGCTTTAACTTCATGGCTGATATCTTGAGATGTTGCTTCAATATATCCACATAATTTTCCTTCCTCATGATGCCATCTATTTTGTGAAGTGCACCAGTCCCTCCAGCAACAAAGCACCCCCACAACATGATGCTGCCACCCCCATGCTTCACGGTTGGGATGGTGTTCTTCGGCTTGCAAGCCTCACCCTTTTTCCTCCAAACATAATGATGGTCATTATAGCCAAACAGTTACATTTTTGTTTCATCAGACCAGAGGACATTTCTTCAAAAAGTAAGATCTTTGTCCCCATGTGCACTTGCAAACTGTAGTCTGATGTTTTTATGGTGGTTTTGGAGCAGTGATTTCTTCCTTGCTGAGCAGCCTTTCAGGTTATGTCGATAAAGGACTCGTTTTACTGTGGATATAGATACTTGTCTACCTGTTTCCTCCAGCATCTTCACAAGGTCCTTTGCTGTTGTTCTGGGATTGATTTGCACTTTTTGCACAAAACTATATTCAGAATGTGTCTCCTTCCTGAGCGGTGTGATGGCTGTGTGGTCCCATGGTGTTTATACTTGCGTACTATTGTTTGCACAGATGAATGTGGTACCTTCAGGCATTTGGAAATTGCTCCCAAGGATGAACCAGACTTGTGGAGGTCCACATTTTTTTTTTCTGAGGTCTTGGCTGATTTCTTTAGATTTTCCCATGATGTCAAGCAAAGACTCACTGAGTTTGAAGGTAGACCTTAAAATACATCCACAGGTACACCTCCAATTCAGTACACCTCCTATCAGAAGCTAATTGCCTAAAGGCTTGACATCATTTTCTGGAATTTTCCAAGCTGCTTAAAGGCACAGTTAACTTAGTGTATGTACAACTTCTGACCCACTGGAACTGTGATATAGTCAATTAAAAGTGAAACAATCTGTCTGTAAACAATTGTTGGAAAAATTACTCATGTCATGCATAAAGTAGATGTCCTAAACGACTTGCCAAAACTATAGTTTGCTAATATGAAATCTGTGGAGTGGTAAAATATGAGTTTTAAAGACTTCAACTTAAGTTTATGTAAACTTCTGACTTCAACTGTATTTTGGAGGCGACTTAAAGGAGTTCAATACAAGTTAAGCTCAGTTGAAAGAATGTGTGGCATAATTTTAATTTCCACAAAAAATACTTTTGACTCGTCTCTAAAAAAAATTAAATAAAAAAAAGGCGAAGATGGCTGTTCCAGTGAGGCACTTACAATGAAAGTAAATGGGGCAAATTCATAAACATTAAAATACTCACTGTATCAAGAGTGTAGCCACAAGACATAAACAACATGTGTGTTAATATGATTTTAGTGCGATTCAATAGCTTACCTATCTGTGTTGTTAAATCAATATTACAACTTTATAACCCTGTAAAGCGATTATATTACACTTTAAACATGTAGAATAGATTTTTGTGTAATGTTTATGTCTTGTGGCTGTATTTTAAAGTATATGGACTGGCCCCATTCACTTCAATGGAAAGTGCCTCCATTGTCTCAATAAAAAAAAAAACAAGGGTGAAGTATAAATAATTTTTTGTGGTAATCAACATTACGCCAGTTACAAATGCTGTTGATTGAGCTCAACTTGTATTGAACTGGAACTTTCTTTTAAAGGTGTCATATCAGAAGGAATCAAACTTTCTGTGATCTATTGAGTTAACAGTTTATTGTACTATGCAAAGTTGCAAACATAAAGAGTATTTATTAAAATCGAGCTGTACAAATGACTTTCTGCATTTTCAAAACTTTCTGATGTTATAAAGTTGGTCCACATTTGGTAAAAAATAAATTGCAACTTTTTTGGCATATGAAATCTTTATATTATAAATGGAACTCCCTTTTAATCTCTTTGTTTTGTTGTCGTGTTTAGGAGGCGGTAAAGGTGTTGTTGAAGCACTCCGCAGATGTCAATGCACGGGATAAAAGCTGGCAGACACCGTTGCACGTGGCTGCGGCCAATAAGGCAGTACGGTGTGCCGAGGCGTTACTCCCATTGCTAAGCAACATCAATGTGTCAGACCGTGCTGGACGTACAGCTTTGCACCACGCTGCCTTCAGTGGTCACCTGGAGGTCAGACACTCAAATTCTCGCTATCAGTGAGACAGTGTAATGTACAGATGTACTGTCTGTCATACCATAATTTAAGGCTTGTTCACATCAAGAAAGAAAACAGAAATGCAAAACGAGTATCAGTATTTTTGTCTTGTTTTCCAGTACAACTATCTTAACATCCCTAAAACAAAATAGATTTCTTTGTGAAACAGAATTACATGAAATATTAATATCATAATATTTATTTGGTAGTTAAAGTAGTAGTTGTATTGGTAATCTGTGGTGTCTCTGCCCCGGGTCATTTCAGATGGTTCAGCTGCTGGTGTCCAGAGGTTCAAACATCAATGCATTTGATAAGAAGGACAGACGAGCCATCCACTGGGCTGCTTACATGGGTAAAATTTTCTTGATTCTAACTAATAAGTCATTAGAATAGAGCGCAACAGTCTGGCTCCAGAAGTAAAACTCCCATTCATTTTCTCAATAGGGGAATTAATTATTAACGAAAACTTTTAAAGACATACCTACCATGAGCTCTAAGGTTCTTAATCAATGGTAAAATCTTCTGTTGAAGCCATCAGTCCACGTTATTTCAACTATATTTTGTAAACATAGTGTTTAATACAGAATTCCTGCTCAAGAACTACACTACCCATAATTCTGACGAGAAATCCACCAATCAGAGAATCTCGACCAACAAAGTATGGCAAAAGAGTTCTGCAGCGACCGCCCACTCCCATGATGCACTGTGAATGATGCAGTCGAGTTGCTCTCCCTAGTCTCTCAAACTACTTGTATTTATACGACTATTTAGCAATAATTTATTACAAATAATGCAAATAGCATTATTTGATTACATCATTCGCCCTCATTAAAGATGTTAAGTGTCTTGTACCTTTTGTCTTTTTGTCCAATTTTCAAATACTTTTTTGCTTAAAATCAGCGGAGCTTGAACTCTTTAATGAAGGTGAGGTGATGTGGGCATGGCTGAGCGATGTCTGTGGAGAGCAAGGCTGGGGGAGGAAGAACGGTAAGGATTGACACCTGTGGGAAATTATCTCTAACAGCTGTTTTATGTTACAATGAGAGCTGGAGAGGGATAAATGGGCAGTCCAGACTGCCGGAGGGAGAGAGAGAGAGAGAACTGAACCTGTGTGTGTGCTATGGCTGAAAAGCCCAAACAGAGTTTAATTGTTCAGAGTGAATAAAGTGTTCGTTAGTGTTTAAGCCGGCTCTCGCTTCCTCCTTCCCAACCGAGCAAGAAAGTCAGAGATTTGTCACAGAAGGATTTTATTAAATCCCTATGGACAAAATGAATGGGAAAAATACTTCCAGAACAGCTGAAAAAGTGAGAGGCATTGTTGCGCTCTATTACATTGTTCTTCATGTTTGTCTCCTCCTCTATTCACGTTTTAATTTGTTCTGTTTTCTCTTTCTTCCTGTCTCACTCTCTTGGCCTGTCTGTCTTTCTGTCTGTCTCTCAGGTCATTTAGAGGTGATGAAGTTGCTGGTTTCTCATGGTGCTGAGGTTTGCTGTAGAGATAAGAAATCTTACACTCCTCTTCATGCTGCTGCCTCCAGTGGAATGATCAATGTGGTCAATTACCTTCTGAAACTGGGTGTTAATGTAAGTCAGCTCCACCCACACAATGACACAGCTCCGCCCCTTCCCCTGTCCGTTATTTTCATCACAAGCTGTTGGTATGCATCATCACTTCATTTTAAAATCTTGTTTATTTGCAATAGTTGAGTTTAATGATTTTTTTATATACTGTATATAGTATTTGTGTTTAGGGATTACAAGATAGTTTAAAATGTACAAGATTTTGGTTAATATTTAAGGCCCTGTCAATTATTTTAACCCTCTTGGACCGCAAAAGCTATTCCATTAGCGGAAAGAACGTTTTGGTCTATTTGTTGCCTGATCATAAATGCTACAACATCGCTTGTCGATCTGTGTAGTCTTAGCCATGGAAATATGTAAATTAATGTCATTTAAATGATATATTACATGACTAAAGCAACAATAGTCAAATTAAGCATTGTTCTTTCATTGTTGTTGTTTTTTTGGTTAGCATACAGTAAGCAAGCTAAATGATTAGCCTGCTTAGCTAGCATACCCTACACAAATAATCTCAAGTAGTCTCAAACTTATGGCCTTTAAAATAAATGTGATCCATTGGCTCAACTTGCCCCACGTTAGGGGTATGTTGCTCCTGGTCTGGGGGTAAGTTGACCAATGTAATTTTTCCAGTGATGCGCTGAATAAAATTCTAGAAATAATTTTTTATCTGTCTTTTCTTATCATTAATTAATTAATTAATTAATTTTATTTATTTATTGTAATCTCCCATTTTCCCCTTGGTTCCTTTAACACTGAGGATTGTTATTGCATGTAAATGATGGAATAATTTGGATCAATCGCATAGCCTAAATACCTAAAATCTTTGCCTGAAAGAAATCCATCCTTAAGGTCCTCTTTTAATGTGCAGTTGGGTATTAGAACAAATTTGTTTCAGTAAAAATCAGTGCTTGTTTGGTTCATTTTGGCCCGTACTGGCCATTTTGGAAAAAAGCACCTAGCTTAGCACTTCAGAGCTAAAACTGTGCTGATCAATTTATGTGTATTTATATGCTGGATATGCAATACCAACATGTGTGATATGTAATTTTATGCTTGAATAAATTTAATTTGGCACAAAAGTGATTAAACCTCCAAATTTAAAAGAATTTACGTTTGGCCACTACAAAACATTTTTTAATTTTTTTTATACAAATGCACTTACCACTTGCCATGTGCTTCCCCTCTACATAGCCAGATAGAAATTATGGATACTTCCTGCTTACAAGGTCACATGACCAAAAATATGTACAGTGCCTAGATACAGGGGGTGGCTCAACTTACCCATAGGTTCATCTTACCCCCCCCCCCCCCCCCCACACACACACACACACACACACACATACACACATACACATTTTATCAAGCCCCTAGCCAAATTTGTTAATACTTCTCTAATATTTTCTAATCAAACTTTGGATTTTCACCTGGCGGATGATAAAATGGGCAGAAATATAAGTAAAATCCACTCAAACTGTAGTAGATCTACTACGTTATACTGTACTATATTAACCGCATAGAAATACTGTTTCTGCATTTACGTGATCACTACAAAAGAATAATGTGACGGGCTTGATTATGGCGTAATGTAAACTGTATTTGAACAAAAGAATAATGTACCAAATAATGTGTCTATTTCTCTTTAGATTAACGAGCCAAATGCGTATGGAAACACTCCTCTGCATTTGGCGTGTTATAACGGGCAGGATGTTGTGTTGAATGAACTGATAGCAGCAGGCGCTGATGTCAATCAAGTGAATGAGAAAGGCTTTACCCCGCTGCACTTTACCGTCGCCTCCCGCCAGGGGGCGCTCTGCCTTGAGCTGCTCGTGGCCAGTGGCGCAAATGTCAACCGGAAGGTCAGTAACTAAATATTTAAATCAGACAGTTTTTTTTTCTCAAACAACATAAAATCAACAAGTGTACCTGGTCTTTTGCACAAAATTCATCAGTGCAAAAAAAATTTCTTTGTAATAGTTCATTTAAATAGAATAGCTTGCACAAATTACCCAAGATTAATTTTTGGGCTGCCGCCTGCAATTTTTCACACTGAAACTTAAAAACTCACCATTCACACACACACACTATGGAATAAATGCAAAAAATTGGTCTAATTTTATCTTTTTTTTTTTTTTTTTTCAAATTTGTAAGCATGTAATTCTGGTTCTGTTCACTCTATCTCACTTTGAAAAGTCTTATTTTGTTCCACTAGATGGCAGCAAGTACTAGAGAAAAGAATGTTTTTCTCAATGACATTGCATCGCAATATACAGATCTGAAATATAGGTGGCACTCTAACACATTTTAGCCCTCACAGAGTTACTCGTCCATAGACATTCAGTCTAATTTTCAGTTTATGCACCACCCTCATCATTTCATTGAATATATCGGCCTCTGAGTGGACTAGAAGCTTAATCTAGGTGTCATTAGAAAGCTGAGATCTTTGTGACAATATATAACATTTCATCCTCAATAGTCAAAAACATATTTTTATGATGATTTGTTTAGCATGCTTTTCCTGCTGGATGGCATATTTTGTTCTGGACATCTAAGATATAACATTGGATTATTCAGCCACGCAAGCTCACAGACAAGTACAAAATGGCTCATATTTTAGACAAGTGCCTAAGGTAAAAACAGATATAAAGTTTTTATCTATTTGGGGCTTACAGCAGCAATAAATGGTGTATAAATATATGTATGTATTTGATGACTTACAGAAATCATATCTCATTTTGTGACTCTTTTGAAAATCTTTCAAACTGTGGTATTAGGGCAACAAAATAAACTATATAGTCACTTTCCTGAGAATTAGAGCTTTCATTTGATATATGATGTGTCTAATTAACTGCCACGTGAAAGACTTTTATATTCATATTAATATTTCTACCCCATTACCTATAGGGGGCGCTAATTTATGACGCAAATGTTTTCAGGCCTTAATTTGTGTAACATAAATGCAAAATTGGTGGTATTCTCTGAAAAGTTCAGATTCTTAGCTTTCAAATGATATATCATATGTCTGACCTACGTATGTATACGGGTACTTTTAACGTTTTATTGGGGAAAAAAAAATTATTATAATAACTTGATTTGTGTGCTCACGTCCAGAGTAAAGATGGTAAAACTCCTCTCCACATGGCGGCCATTCACGGACGATACTCCCGTTCACAGGCTATTATTCAGAATGGTGAGTTTGTATTTCTGTATATTTGCTGTTTTCCAAACTTTCTGTTTCTCATGCACTCATCCTCTCCTCTCTCGTCTGTAGGAGCTGAGATCAACTGTGAGGACGAGAACGGTAATTCTCCGCTTCATATAGCAGCTCGTTATGGCCATGAGCTGCTCATTAACACTCTCTTAATGAATGGTGCAGACACTGCCAAGTGAGTTACAGGACATACAGTATGTTTACAGGACACGTTTTTGCGTTTCTTTTGTGCTATTTTTTTAAATTGTTAATCAATGTACACATCAGTGTCTCACACATATGCGTTGCATTTTTAAGATGGCGTGTCAAGTTAACAGCTAAGAAAACATTGCTGCTTTTGAATGCATTAACATATCCAGTGTGAACGGCCCCTTAATTCCAGAGAATGCACACCGGCTGATCATGTGACTGTGGCTCCTCCCTTGTAGGCGGGGCATCCACGGCATGTTTCCGCTGCATCTGGCGGCGCTGAGTGGATTTTCAGGCTGCTGCCGGAAACTGCTCTCCTCAGGTGAATCTCACACTCTCTCTTACTCGGAAGGTTTACATTTATATCAAGGTCATCGTAGAAAAGCAGCTAGAATGAATTCCTAAGCAACTGCCCACAGGTCATTTACACACTGTCTGATGTATTTTGCATACAAAAAGGGTAAGAGCTTTCTCAAAATAAAGCTCCAATCTGATTGGCTGGAGATACACTGTTTCCTGGCAAACAGATACAAATCTGTGCATCTTGACTCCCAGAAATAAAGTCCCAGATTTCAACAATTTGCCCTTCTGAGCAAGAACTAGTCACTGGATTTGTCATAGTTTGTGATAATTATTGCATTCAATCTTTTAAAGATTAAGCAAAATAGTTGGTGAGAAGTAAATGAGATTTCGACAAGCACAAGTGTTTATTTTGTATTGTTGAGTAGAATTGGTGAAATGAACGGTACTTGTTACTTTTGGGTGAAAATTCTGACTACAAAGTCTAAAACGCATTTTCTACCAATTGTACACCCTTGCATAGAGATTACTCTGACATTATTTGAATGGATTATCACTTCAATGCATGATGGATTGTTATTGTGGTATCACAATATTTATTTTAGATTTAACTGTGTTTAGTTGTTTTTACATGTCAGACACACAGCCCCTCCAGTTGCTTGTTATTGGCCAAAGTAAGCTTTAAATGTGGACCAGGCATGTGCACC
The DNA here is from genome assembly GCF_019703515.2 of Myxocyprinus asiaticus. Taxonomy (NCBI): domain Eukaryota; kingdom Metazoa; phylum Chordata; class Actinopteri; order Cypriniformes; family Catostomidae; genus Myxocyprinus; species Myxocyprinus asiaticus. The sequence goes on along the minus strand of NC_059373.1, from coordinate 3,113,396 downwards.
GCTGGTGAAAAGTGGCTAATTATTTTGAACAAATGTAAAGCAAAGTGCAGTTGCATTTTATAATGACTATTTATTTGTGTTGACTCAGGTTTTCACGTTGACACGCCGGATAATTTCAGCAGGACGTGTTTGCATGCTGCAGCTGCAGGAGGGTGAGTCACAGTGCTGCTGCCTCTCTCTGATTGGCTCATCAGCTCCCCCATGTGGTCTGGATGTAACTCCATATGTAACTTTCCTTGTTCTTTATCTCTCTTTCCCTCTCATTCTGAAGGAACCTTGAATGTCTGAATCTGTTGCTTAACACTGGGGCAGATTTTAACAAGAAAGACAGATTTGGGAGGTGAGTTTCCAAGCGCCGAGGTACACTACAAGAACAAACCTAAAATAGTATTTGCAATCTTACAATCAGGTGATGTCAGTGAAGTGGCCTGGGATGTAGATGCTCCTAAAGATTCCAGAATGCTTGTACTGCTCTACAAAGGCAAAATCCAGTAACACAAAAATGTGTTATTGCTATTTTTACACTGTTTTCTCTGAATCAGAGCATAGGACAGGACAGATCATAGTCTAAGAGACCTGATTTTGGTCATAATTCAACTATGATAAATATGTAGTTACTGCATTTTTCCTTTGCATGGGGTATAGAATCTCAGCTGTTTTCTCACATGATTTATTTCTCTCTCTCTCAGGACGGCACTACATTATGCTGCAGCTAACTGTAACTATCAGTGTTTGTTTGCTCTGGTTGGTTCTGGTGCCAGTGTGAATGAGCGAGACATCACAGGCTGCAGTCCACTGCACTACACTGCTGCATCCGATGCAGATGGAAAGTGAGTCAGAGAGAGATATCTTGGAATTTCAGTATTTCGTGATGCAACAAATACAAGCAATGCATGCTCTGCAGTATATTCTGTGTATACTGCCTATTATTTTTTGCGATGCAGTATTGTGCGGTAAAAACAGTATGCAACTTTTCAAATAGTAGTATGCTTGTCATAATACCTCACTATGTTGCATGTTTAATTGAGAGTGTAGCGTCTAGTTATTTTCTCAGAAATGAATAAAGTTATTTTGCATTTGTAATTACATTTTATGTAAAAATGTTACGTTTTGTCAGTTCAATTAAAAATGATTCAAGAAGATGTTAAAATTGCTGTTGATATTGGTTTATTTGTCACTCTGGAAATGTAAAGTGAAGTAGAGTGCTTTGCATTGTAGTATTCCACAAAGTGTGCTCTGGTTGTATACCGATAGTGGATTTTGCCGATACCGATAATTAAGGTGGTGGAGAAGGCTGATAACTGACTAATCGGCCAAAAGTTCTCTCATGATTTACTTACCTTTAAGCCATCTCAGATGTGTATGACTTTCCTCCTTCAGCAGAACCGAAGTGAAGATTTTTATAAGCAGAGTTCAGCTCAGTTTGTCCATACGATGCAAGTAAACAGGTGCCATCAGGCTGCTGGCTGTTTGACAGTCCAAAAGGCATATTTAGGCAGCATAAAAGTAATCCACACGACTCCAGTCAATCAATTAACGTATTGATTTGTGTAAAAAAATAAACTGATAATTAAAACTTTTATAAATCGCTTCCTGCCAGCAGTCGTCACATCAGGTTACCATTGCATGACGTAAGCGCATTGGCGCGTTCACGCGAGAAGTCAGAAGCGCACGCTTTGTTTACAAAAGAGGAACAAACGTCACGTGAGAGTTAGGCCATTTCAAACAGGAATACAGCGCTGGCCGGAAGCAACGATTTAAAGTTAAAAACGTTTTAATTATCGACTACACTAATTGATTGACTGGAGTCGTGTGGATTACTTTTATGCTGCCTAAATATGCCTTTTGGACTGTCAAACAGCCAGCAGCCTGATGGCCCCCGTTTACTTGCATCGTATGGACAAACTGAGCTGAACTCTGCTTATAAAAAGCTTCACTTCGGTTCTGCTGAAGAAGGAAAGTCATACACATCTGAGATGGCTTAAAGGTAAGTAAATCATGAGAGAATTTTCATTTTTGGGTGAACTAACACTCTATTCGCAAGGTTAAGTGAACAGATAATCGGTTTTTCATTGGGACGTGGGAATAAAGAACATTTATTACAATGTAATTTCCTCATTCACTACTCAGAATAGCAGCAATTAAAGTGAACAGTGAGCTATGAGCCTAAAAACATAATACATACATCTTTAAGTGACAAAATTAATCAAACTGTCACTTCCTCCATATGCGCTCTGCTTGGGCAGGTTCACATTTCTGAGATTTTTTAAATGGTTTCAAATCAAATGGCACTGAACTTGTCTTATTATTGTATGTAAATATGCACACCAGAGCAAAAGGGAAAAAAACATGTCTAACAGTTTATCAAGGGCTGAAACTTTGCTCTGAAAAACAACCTAGAATCATGTTTAATTGTGTAAGTCACATGAAGTCAACTTGAAATTCGATGGAACGCAGCACAACGAATGAGACAGAACGCAGGTGTTTCGAGATTAAAGTTCTTTTTAACTTGGTGTCTAAAAATGTGGCGTTCTTGTGCGTGACGCTGAAAGTAAAAACGGTGTGATTCAGCGCAACAAAGACGTTCGTCCGTGTAGACGCACACAAAAAGCATGTTTAAACAGCCCCTAACTCACACTATACTGGAAAAAATGACCCAAACCAGGCCAAAAAACCCAACAGTTTGTCTGAACTTATTGATTTCGGATCGGGTTGAAGACCTCTATTGCATGTCTGGAATAACCAAATAGTGCACATCCCTAAAAATAACCAGACTGCAGTTATATTGTACCGTAGAACCAAGCCGTCCTAACTGCAGAATCCTCCAGCCGGCCACAGAGGAAAACCCGCCCGCCCCCACCAAACATAACTCTGCATAGATTTTTGCCGATAACCGATAGTTCCAGAAAGCAACTATTGGTCTACCTCTACTGCACAAATTGGCAAATGTAGAAGATCTTCGGGCTATTCAATGCATAAAGAAACTTCAACTGTGCACAGTATACATACAAACATTAGTTTAACAGAAGGTAGTCATTCCAAACATATCTTTTGTGTGTGTTTTGACTCGTACTGTGTGTTTCTGTGGTGTGTGTGAGGTGTGTGGAGTATCTGTTGAGGAATGATGCTAATCCAGCTCTCAGGGATAAAGATGGATACAGCGTGGTTCACTACGCCTCTGCGTATGGACACAGACTCTGTCTGGAACTGGTCAGTATTTCACCTAAATTCATTAAAACCTCTGAACAACCGTCACTTCTGCTCTGGGTTTGGTATTCATTTCTGTGTTTTAATTTGCAGATTGCCAGTGAAACTCCGTTAGATGTGGTGAGTTCACAAATTTGTGTTTCTGGTTTTCTGTGCATGATGACCCTCTCAACAGAAAATCAGGCCACTGCTGCCCTCTAATGGCAAGGTGTTGAATAAATTTCATAAAACGTAAAATTCCAGCTCTGAAATCTGATTGGACGAGCCGTGTTCAAAGCTGCTGTAAAAAAGCATAGTTTTCTGTACTAATTAATTATATATTAATGAGCAAAGTAGCCGGTCATAAACGTTAAGGGGGGTCAAAACACTCGTTAGCTGTCCCGTGGCTTATTGGTTTGCTTAGTTGACACATATCGGCCAAAAGCACACTATTATCCACAATCATAAAGAATAAAAAGTAGCTTTTTCAAATGTTTATTTTTGCTCCTCCGCAAAATTTTACTTTGTTAAATTGTTCAATTGTGTGTGTGTTGTATATTTTCAGCTAATGAACACAACTGCATCAGGCATCTTAAACAACACAGATGTCCAGCCTCCCATCAGCCCTTTACACTTAGCGGTGAGTTTCAACTCCAGATTTCTGTGTCTGTGTGACAAAAGGAAATCCGTTCTGTTAATGGAATAACAGAGCAGTGGAGAGGTGATGGCGTAGTGGGCTAAAGCACATAACTGGTAATCAGAAGGTTGCTGGTTTGATCCCCACAGCCATCACCATTGTGTCCATGAGCAAGGCACTTAACTCCAGGTTGCTCTGGGGGTATTGTCCCTGTAATAAGTGCACTGTAAGTCGCTTTGGATAAAAGTATCTGCCAAATGCATAAATGTAATGTAAATGTAATGAATAACATACTTTTGTCCATTTAAAGAACATATCAGAACATATATAATGTTTGATATACAGCTATGACGAGTGTAGTCTAACAAAGCCAGACTTTTGGATATCAGCGTCAGTCTGGCCCACTTTGCAGTTTATTCTGGTCAGGAATGTTTCTGAGCATATGGGGGCCCTAAGCGAAATCCTACTTGGAGGCTCCTCACCCCAGAGCCAACGGATCCAGACACATCTAAGAATGACACCACAAGACATTCTTCAACAAATCTGAATATATTAACTTAAAATTGGAATATATTAACTACACAAAATGCAATACTTATACACAATGGGACACAACTGCAGAACGTTAGCCAACTAACGGTTGCAATTTCATGCATGACAACGAACAACTCTCTCCTTGCAGTTACATTCTCCCTTCCCTCTCAGGCCACAAGGGGGCCCCCTAGAACTGTCTAATTGAGCCGTAACAGCTGCCTGAGTCTTACTTGCAGCTTTCAGTATATATAAAAAAAAAAAAAAAAGGAACAAAAAAGAAAATGTTTATATTTTGCATTCTTTCCCTAAGCGGCCGCTTAAACCGCTTAGATTCAGGGAAACAGCCCTGATTCTGGTTAAGAACCGACCACTTCGACAGGAAGAGACCATCTGACTGATGTGAAAAGCGACCAGCCATTGTTTGCTTTGTTTTTATGTGCTATTTTGGGGCGAGTTTATTTGAAATATATGTATGGAAGGAAATTAATAATAAATGTGTTTGGTACAAAAAAGCATGTTGAATTGTACTAATTGAAAAATAAACGCATTGCATTAACAGTGCTTGCATTTTGGGGTGTTGCAATTGATTATGGTTGTATATTTGAGCGGTGAATATTTCAGCAGAACAAAATTTTGCAAAACAAATGAATAATAAATATTCACCTTCAAAGTTCATTTCTTTTTTGTGAATTCCATCTTTATTTTTTGACATGTAATATTCGGTCCATTAAATTTCACTTTAATGGCAATTTCGCCTCTGAATCATTCCAGTGGTTCAAATGGGGCTTTTCCACTGCACGGTACGGCTCGGCTCAACTCGACTCTGCTCGCTTTTTGGGGGTTTCCACTGTGGATAGTACCTGGTACCTGGTATTTTTTTTAGTACCACATCGGTCGAGGTTCTAAGCGAGCCGAGCCGATACTAAATGTGACATCAAACCCCTGCAGAACACTGATTGATCAGAGAGAATCGTCACTGGATTTGCGACACGGGACATCAACCCGCTAGTTTTAAAGTTAGCAACAGCGATAGCAGTATCATTTGTTCACGCGACTTTCGAATTGTAAAAAGAAATGGCTGTGCGCAAAACCACGCAGTGGTCAATAAGCGAGGTGCATACGTTCGTCTCATTAGTAGCCAAGGAGAGGATCCAACGAGAGCTGGATGGGGCGACGCGAAACAAAAAGCCTTTCAGGAAGTGTCTCAGCATTTGGCCGCACATGGCTGCTATGACGATCAGCCTATAATCCCACCCACGTTGAGGCTGCACTAAACTGCAGTGGAAAAGCAGGCTCAGAAAAGTAAAGCAAGCAGAGTTGAGTCGAACCGTAACGTGCAGTGGAAAAGTGCCAAAATTCTGTTGAAAAGTCAACCTTGCACATCCTGGCATTGCAGGAAAAGCAGTAGAGTGCCAATGCACAAACTTCACTTGCTGCTATTAACATTCACCACTAGTTGGTGCAGTCTGGTGCTGATAAATACTAAGGGCAACATGTAGAGGTCCTCACCAAGTAATCCATTATCACAATCTGTGTGCCATCACATTTTGCTTCGATTAATAATGTTATTTGCTTTTTGTCTACCAGACACTTGTTATTAATATACTTCTGTATAGATGCTACCTCAATAATAGACTTGCTATTTAAATAATGCCACAGCGACCAACAAAATCTCTTGCTTTGTGTCAAGATATGATTTATTTGTTGTATAGTTGTTTGTACAACTGCTAAATGCACAAGTGATCAAGGAAAAATAGTGCCCAAATATTATGTTTATCTACTCTGTAGGTTACTAGTGTGTCGAATAAAATCATGAGATTCTAAAACTTAAATTGTTGTATGTTTACAGGCATATCACGGTCACCATCATGCTCTTGAGGTTCTGGTCCAGTCTCTGTTGGATCTGGATGTGAGGTCGCCTCAGGGTCACACCGCTCTGAGTCTTGCTGCGTTTAAGGGTCACGCGGAGTGTGTGGATATTCTGATCAATCAGGGAGCTTCTTTACTGCAGAAGGACTACACACACAAGAGAAGCCCTATACACTCTGCAGGTTACACACACATTCACAAAAAACTTCAATGTGGACCAGACTTTATTCTGATATTCTACAGTTAGACGAATAAGGACGATTTGTTCACATAAAGTTGCTGTGCATTGTGTGTTTGTCCATCTGCAGCTATGAATGGTCACTCTGATTGTCTGGCTCTGCTTCTCAATAACACTGATCAGCACACGGCCGTTAATATACGGGACGGAAAGGGACAGTGAGTTTCAACTTACACACACACTCAGTGAATAAGTCCATCTGTAAGATGTAATGTTGAATATAATTGTGTGTGTGTGTCTGTGTGTGTGTGTGTGTTGTCAGGACTCCTCTGATGTTGGCAGTTCTGGGTGGTTACACTGATTGTGTGTATCTTCTGTTGAGTAAAGGAGCCAGTGTGGAGGCCAGAGATAAATGGAGCAGGACGGCGCTCCATCGCGGGGTCAGTCACACAAAAACACATGTACACAGGCCCCGTTTTTGTCTCATGTGATCGTATTTCATCAAGGAAATTGACTTTAATTGCATGATTACATACTGTACATTACTGAATACAGTTCTTATCAGGCATATTAAAGACATTCCATTAAGTTTTATGCATGTATATTTATGATTTCCCCACTTCTTCTATGGTTATTTTCTTTTAAAGCCACACATAACCTTCAAAGTGTGTCTGTTGCAGGCAGTAATGGGTCATGAGTCATGTGTTGAGGCTCTGTTGCTGCACAGATCCAGTGTGTTTGTGCAAGACAGTAGGGGGCGCTCTCCTCTGCACCTGGCAGCTGCATGTGGGCACGTGGGTGTCCTGCGGGTCCTTCTGAAAGCAGCCCAGTCCATGAAGACCCTCCCGTTTCTCAAGGACAACTGCGGATACACACCTCTGCACTGGGCGTGTTACAACGGTACTGATATAATTTATCCAATTACTCCTAAACAAATAAAAATGCACTTTTAGTAATATTCTCATATTTTCTGTGTTTGTCAATCGTAGGTCATGACACGTGTGTGGAGCTGCTCTTAGAACAGGAAGTCTTTCATAAGATGGATGGAAACTCTTTCAGTCCGCTACACTGTGCAGTGTAAGAAATCATCTGCTGATGGGTTATTCTTCAGTTGGTGAAAGTTTGTGTCCCGTAGTATTATGTTAAAGTGAATGCATCTGGTTCTGGAAGGAAAAATCACTTTGCAGGCGAAATGATAAGAAACAATAACTTGTAAAACTTTAAAGACAGACCTACCGTGAGCGCAGAGGTTGTTAATCGATGTTAAATGCTTCTGTTGAAGCCATCAGTCCATGTTATTTCAATTTTATTTTTTTTAAAAAGCGCATTTAATAATGGAATTCCTGGTGAAGAACTACACTACCCATAATCCTGAGGAGAGATCCACCAATCAGAGAATCACAACCAACAAAGCACGCCAAAAGAGCTCTGCAGTGACCGCCCACTCCTATGATGCAATGTCAATGATGCAATCGAGTCACTCTCCTTACACACTCAAACAACTTATACTGTGTATTTGTGTATATCTGAATATTTTGCTTTGAAATATTCAAAAAGACATCTGAAAAAATGGAGTATAGGCCTCTGCGGGAAAATAATGGCCGTTTCCCAATCTGTGGGTGTTTTCAAACCACGATGGGCGTTCCTGAACTATCCAATTAAAGTAGAAATTCTCAGTGCAGTAGGCAAATCATACAAAGTGGTTGAAAACGCCCATCCCAGTTTGAAAATTCCCACTGATTGGAAAACACCCATTTTTGTCCTGCAGAGCACTTTTGAGTGAGAATTTTACAGAGAATTTTAAAAGCATAATTTGGCTTTCATGTGCAATTAGAATGTGTGTTTTTTTTTTTTCATAATAATAAAGAATCGCTGTCTTCAATAAAGACGTTTTCCAGATTGCAGAGTATATTTTTTTTTAAAGAATTGAAAAATGACCCTTATATTTGCTTCCTCTAGACTAAAAGGTGTTGTCATGAAAACATGAAATCTCTCTTGTATCTGTGCTTTTTCAGAATTAACGATAACGAGTCCACAGCGGAGATACTGATTGAAACTTTGGGTCCAGCGATCGTCAACGCCACAGACTCGCAGTCCAGGTAAAATCAAGGTTTTCCAACAGGTACGATCTTCTAGAACTGCACCGTATTTGTTTTGTTCATGCAAGATTTTGTTGCATCTCTTGTAGAACACCCATCTATGCTGCTGCGTTCACGAATCACGTGGAGTGCTTACAGCTTCTGCTGGGTCACAACGCTCGGGTGAACGCCATCGACGCACTGGGCAAAACGCCACTCATGATGGCGGCTGAGAACGGACAAACTAATGCCGTAGGTGAGACAAAATTAGCCCCACAAATCTAACAGCCTTTTCCACTGAAGAGTTACAAGATGCTAACAGGCACCAAACACCACTCAGTACATTTATATATATATATATATATATATATCGGAATACAATTCTGTTTCCTTCAATACATGACGGGTCTGTATTATATGTAATGCACATTGTGTGATCAGATTACTTTTTGGAAGTACCAATGCATTACTTTTTGAATTACCTGAAGCAGAAGAAGAAACACACATTATTTTTCTATTTATATATTTATAACAAATATAGCAAGCTTCTAATTAAATTGTAGTGACATGACCATTGAAAAAGTCGCTGAAGTCCGCTGTGCTTTACTGATTGTTGTCGGCTGTTTTATGTCCATGTTTTGTGTGTGCAGAGGTTTTAATGAGCAGTGCAAAGGCAGACCTCACCATACAGGATGCAAACAAAAACACAGCACTGCATCTCGCCTGCAGCAAGGTACAAACACAGCTGTTATTCTTTGATATTTTTATATGTATTATATTCCATTTTATTCTGTAATACACATTAGTTTGAACATCTTTGTTTCATTGTTGTGTTTTCTGTCTTGTTAGGGGCATGAAACTAGTGCCTTATTAATTCTTGAGAAAATCACAGATAGAAATCTCATCAATTCCACAAACACAGAGCTGCAGACGTAAGTCCGATTGCCTCGTGCATGTGTATGCCATCAACACATCATGTTCTTATCATCAGCTGAAGACTGAGAACTGATCAATTCTCTGTCTCGTCTCTCAGGCCGTTACACATCGCAGCTCGTAACGGTCTGACGGTGGTCGTGCAGGAGCTGTTGGGTAAAGGAGCCAGTGTTCTCGCTGTGGATGAAAACGGTGAGCATGTATAGTGTCTTGTCATAATTATGTATCATTTAATTTTTTCCCTGAAGTACACTTATAATGTTAGTCAAGGTTTCTTGCACCAAAAACAGTTTCTTTTTTGACAGGCAGTTTTTGCCACCGTACTGTAATCTCAGATTTCTTTAAAGGAATAGTTCACTTATAAATGAAAATTAAATAATTATTTACTCTCTCTCATGCCATTTCCAAACCACGGAACACAAAAGGATACATTTTGAACAACAGATTAGTCATTTTTCCACTTTTTAAAAGTAGTCCAAACTAGAGGTAGACCGATATATCGGTTTTTCCGATTAATCGGTGCCGATAGTTGCTTTTTGGAACGTATCTGTTATTGGCAAAAATCTGTGGCGGTAGTTGCCAATTTTTTAATTTTGTAATCGTCTGTGTTCCTCCGTGGCTGATGTTGGAGGATTCTACAGTTAAAACGGCTTTGTTTTACAGTGCAGCGGCCTCTAGAGGTGAAATGAAAACAATCACTGTCACCTCATGGGGATTTCCTGGATCTAAATCTTTCATCATTGACGATATATTCCATATTTTTTATCCTCACTTCAATGCATATTTTGTTATTTTGATTAGATAATCAAGTGTTCTAAATTGAAGCGAGGGCATGCAAAGGAAAATGCAACTATATGGATATAAGTATACAGTATAAGTATGTGCATCAGCTTAATTTGGTAAACACTTAAATATATTGTAGATCATTGTATCGGAGCCAAGTTTCTGACATTTTGAAATAAGAGTCCCCGGTGTGTTTCAGGCTTGATTATAGTTAAAAGTCATGCGTTATGCACCAAATTTTTCTGACTATTATTGGTATTTCATTGTTTTTGGACTCTATCGGTCAACCTCTAGTCCAAATGACTAGGTAACATAGTAAAATACACTTAAAAATTTTGGGAAAATGCCCGTCTTGATAAGGTATTAATGTAAACAGTAAATTATAGTATATCTAAAGGGAATGTAAGTAAAACAGTTGATTGTCTTTAATAACTACTTGAGAACTTGAAACAATGTTAACTCACATTAGTATTTTATGTATCGAAATTGGTATTGAGAATCGTGAAATTGCTTTCAGTTAATTCATTGCTGCATTGCATGCAGTACTCTGTGTGTGTGTGTGTGTGTGTGTGTTCAATGGAAGAAAGTAAGTCATGTGTTTGGAATGACATGAGGGTGAGTAAACGATGACAGAATTTTCATTTTTGAGTTTACTGTCCCTTTAATAAAATGTCTCCCGTCTCTCAGGTTACACTCCAGCTTTGGCTTGTGCCCCGAAAAAAGACGTGGCCGACTGTTTGGCGCTGATACTCGCCACGATGTTGCCCGTTTCTCCCAGCAGTACCGGCACCATGTCGAGCCTCAAGTTTGCCACCATTAACCACTACTCCAGCCCATCCACGACTGTGACCTTTGACCCATTACCCATGCTGCGGTCGGAGCATGTCTCCTATCGTAACTTCAACAGCGTGGGGCGCGAGGACAGCCTCATCATCGCTGACGAACTCAATGATTCGGACTCAGAAACATACTGACTGCTCTGTTCTGCCCCCAGTGTCTTAAGATATCGGTGAATGGTGACTACAATAATATAGGTTGTTTGTTTATGGTTCGTGCACCCCAAGTCTCAGGAACGAGCAGAAAAACAGGAAAATAATGGGCACAGAAGTGGCACCGGCTGAAATTGTTGGTTTGACCACGATACCAGTCTGGTTTCTGTTTTTTCTCTATAGCAATGTTTAAATGAATGTTTCATCCTAAACTGAAAATTCTGCCATCATTTACTCACCCTAATGTTGTTCGAAACCTGTATAACTTCTGTGGAACACAAAATGTTCATGCTGCTCTCTTCCATGTACGTAATGAAAGTGAATGGGTACTGAGTGTTTCCAAAATGACAGAAAAGCGCCGTTAAAGTTCCATAATGACCAAAATTGTCCAAAAAACAAACAAACAACAAAACGCTGATATAATTGCACAATGACAAAAACTACAAAAAGCACCATTAAAGTTGAGAAGACAAATAGTTGTAAAAGTTCTATAATGACCAAAAAAGTTCTATAATTCCTTAAAACATCTTCTTAAAAGAAAGAACTACATTGAAAATGAATTAACCACTAACAAAAGCCTTCACTGACCAGTCTCAAAGGACAATGCTAGATGCGTGTTTCCTCCGTTAATCTGGGATGTCCTTAAAGGACTTTAATACTACAGCTTATAGTTCATACAAAATCATTTTGTTTAATCATTGACCAACAGCACTTACTTAGTTTACTAATTTTAACCACTTATAGTTCTAAACATAAATAACAAATATTGTCATTATATTCATTAATTTTCTGTTATAGCATAATTTCCTGTATAGTTGCTTTCAATCCGCCTGTTGTGAAAAGTGATATACAAATAAATTTGACTTGGAAAAACAGCAATAAAAGTTCCACAATAACAAAAAAATTACAGAAAGCACTGTAAAAAGGTCAATAATGACCACATTTTTAAAAAAAGATGCAAAAAAAGTTCTGCAATGACAAAAAAGCGCCGTAAAAGTTCTACATTAAGTGTTTGTTTTTTTTGTCAAAGTTCTACAATGTCAAAAAAAAAATACAAAAAGCATCAAAAAAGTTCCATAATGACCCAGAAATGACAGTGTCAAAAAGGTTCCGCAATCAAATACAAATTACAAAAAAAAGCTATGAAAGGTCCAAAATGACCCCTAAAAAATGCTGTAAAAGTTCCACAACGACAAAAGATTACAAAAAATCTCCGTAAAATGACCAAAAATTACACAGTGCTGTAAAAGTTCTACAATTAAAAAGAAAGTTCCACAATGACAAAAATTACAAAAAAGTTTACAAAAAGCACCGTAAAAGTTCCATAATGACCAAGAATGACAAAAAAAAAAAAAAAAAGGCAAAAAGTTTTATAATGACAAAAGTGACAAAAAAGCTACACAATGTAAAAAAAAAAGCAGGATAAGTTCCACAATGACAAAAAAGGTGCAGTAAAAGTTTCAAAATGACAAATATGCACCAAAAAAGTAGTCCTTTAGTCTTTTGAAGCTGTAAGATAGCTTTTAGTGAGGAACCTGAAATTAAAGTAGTTATTCACTGAAAATCTGCCTTCCGCTGGAGCTCTCTAATGAAATATGGCACCATTGACGTCAGTGGCATTTGGTGTCAAGACACGCAAGAACCAGTGATGTTTGGCATCACTTTTTTAGTCCATATGACTTTTGTTGTCTGTTTTATAGCTCTGGCTGAAGGGAAAATCATAAGGTGTACTGTATATCACAACTTAAATTTCAGACTGTTCAGAAGACTTGTAATACAGGGCACAAGTCGATTGGCTACTTTTATAGCTTGAAAGCATCAGTCCGCTTTCACTTTTATTATATAGAAAAAGAGGGCACTTTCCATCATTTTGTGTTGCTTGCAAGAAAAAAAGTCAGATGGGTTTGGAACAATATCAGAGTGAGAACATAATTACCTTTTTTTTTTTTATTATAATTTTTGGGGTGAACTTTACCTGTAAACTTGTTCAAACGGCAAAGCATCACTACTACATATTATTTCAGAGCTAAATCCTCATTGTTTTCCATTTTGCTCATCTTGACAGATGTGGAACCATAATTCCCAGCATTTACATAAAACATGAGGAGACATGAGAAACTGAAGACGTCAGGGACCAAGAGCTGCAGAATTCTCCTCAAGCTTTACTTTTAGCCCCGTATGTGCATGAAGACTGATTTTAAGTTTGCATTATTATGAATTATTTATTATAAAAATATGAAGAGCTAAAAGACAGACATGCCTTCAGAGTTTAAACTGAGTGTTTATTCCTCTGCGCTCATGAGGAATTGCGGCTTCAACCTGTTGTACCTCAGAAAGATGTGTTTATGTGTGTGCGTGACTGAATTTTAATGTGTGTGTGATTTATTTTATAAGAGTTCAAAGACAATGGAAATATCAAGGATGTGACCTGACCTTTTGGTACATTAAATTATTATAAATAAGTAATTATAGTAATTATAAATAAATCTTTTATGCCATGAGCTTCCACAAAATCTATTTCTTCACATAAGATGAGATAATAACTGGACATAATAAAAACAAATAACACAAAACAGTTGTAGTACAGAGCCCCTTTAATGTGACGTAATTTTTTATTAATATCAGGTGTAGTGTACTACAGTCAGTATTCAACAGACGTTTGTGTTTTTAGACACCGTCCCTTTCATAGTGTCTCCCATACATCATTGCCGTCACAAGCCCGGAGGACATGCCTGTTCGGCTCATGTAAAACCGGTCTCCGCTCTCCCAGCCAGAATGATCTGGAATCTCCAGAGTCATCCCGCTACCCAGAATCCCTGGAAATACATGTCGAGTTGTAAACGTTCCCTCTAGCCTGAAATCCACCAGCGTATGAGCATGTTCAGTCTCTCCACCACAGCTGCTGTGCTCCAGACCCGTGCACTTGACCAGGGTGCAAACCTCCAGGTAAAATGTCCCATGTACCACATGGAGCCCATTGAACACCCCTAGAGCATAAAACTCGGGTGTGACTGACCTCCGGAACAGCAGGTGGCAGCAGAGGGAGCCACTGCAAACGCTGAGGTTCCCTTTATTGCCCAGTAGAGGGACCAGAGTGAAATTATCGTACATCATTATGGAGCTAAAAGTTGTGGGATTCTCAGATAATCCTCTTTCTATACAATCAGGGTCTTTATGGCAGAGTTTAGTCTCAAAATCGCCTTGTTTTCTGTCAAAGCTGCTTGTTGGCAACATCTGCGTCTTTTCTAGCTCTTTCGAACCCTGATTCTTTTGTCGATAACCAGAAAATGGCGAAATTGTACACCTCACGTCGTCCACCCCTTTCCCCCTAAACGTTGGGTCAAGCACTGGTACTGTACGCACTAGCAATTTCCCAGAACTCCCCTTTGCATCGTGATGAATAAGAGAGTCCCAAGGCGTGAAAATACCGCTACCAGTCATGCCAAAATCAGCAGCTCGGATGTTAGCAGCTAACAGCGTAACGCCGGCCGCATATGCAAATGAGCGCTGAAACTGCACGGCGGCCAGCAGGGGGAGCTGGTTCATCCATGCGGTGGGGTACACAATCTGCCTAATGCCCATGTCCTTCACTAGTGTCACTGCCGGGTCACGAAACAGAATATCGAAACATGTAAACACCCCAAATCGGCCGGCAAATGGGGTGGTGAATGTGACGTACTCGATCTTCGGTGGTGTGTCAAACGCTGCTTCAAAGTACAAGTTTTGTTTGTGATATCGGGCCACAATGGTGCCGTGGTCACTGAACACCACGTTAGTGTTGAACTGATACTGGCTGTCCACTGGACAATGAGGGTCTATGGCTCTGCTACAGGTCTGACGGGAGGGCATGTTCGCCACTACGAAGATACGATTCTTACGGGCCATACAGCTGAGGCTGTGGAGGACCTGAGAAATATCGTAAATTAAGGATTATCAATACAGTTAAGAATCATTTTAAACAGAGAAACCTAAAACTAAAATGTAAAAAGTGGTTCTTAATGCACAAGCCTCTAAAGCAGGCATGTGATCTACTTGAGTTGCTGCAACAGCGAGACTAAGAATATAAACTCTTAAGATTATCTCAGTTTTGTACCTCAGTGTCTGGGAATTGGTCTGGATCAGCACACGGACTCCATGTGACCACCTCAGGGTCTGGAACTGTCTCTAGATAACCAGCAATAGAAGCTCTGGTGAAGTTGAACCCATGGATGGCATCCTCTGGAAACACTATGATCTGGGCACCCTGTTTAATAAAAAGTTTGAATATCAAAGTTATTTATTTCAACTTTTATTTCTTTCATCACATTCCCAGTGGGTCAGAAGTTTGCATACACTTTGTTAGTATTTGGTAGCATTGCCTTTAAATTGTTTAACTTGGGTCAAACGTTTAATTTGGGTCAAATGTTTTGGGTAGCCTTCCACAAGCTTCTCACAATAACTTGCTGGAATTTTTGCCCATTCCTCCAGACAGAACTGGTGTAACTGAGTGAGGTTTGTAGACCTCCTTGCTCGCACATGCTTTTTCAGTTCTGCCCACAAATTTTCAATCGGATTGAGGTCAGGGCTTTGTGATGGCCACTCCAATACCTTGACTTTGTTGTCCTTAAGCCATTTTGCCACAAATTTGGAGGTATGCTTGGGATCATTGTTCATTTGGAAGACCCATTTGTGACTGAGCTTTAACTTCCTGGCTGATGTCTTGAGATGTTGCTTCAATACATCCACATAATTTTCCTTCCTCATGATGCCATCTATTTTGTGAAATGCACCAGTCCCTCCAGCAGCAAAGCACCCCCAAAACATGATGCTGCCACCACCATGCTTCACGGTTGGGATGGTGTTCTTCGGCTTGCAAGCCTCACTCTTTTTCCTCCAAACATAATGATGGTCATTATGGCCAAACAGTTACATTTTTGTTTCATCAGACCAGAGGACATTTCTTCAAAAAGTAAGATCTTTGTCCCCATGTGCACTTGCAAACTGTAGTCTGGCTTTTTTATGGCAGTTTTGGAGCAGTGGCTTCTTTCTTGCTGAGCAGCCTTTCAGGTTATGTCGATATATGACTCGTTTTACTGTGGATATAGATACTTGTCTACCCGTTTCCTCCAGCATCTTCACAAGGTCCTTTGCTGTTGTTCTGGGATTGATTTGCACTTTTCGCACCAAACTACGTTCATTTCTAGGAGACAGAATGTGTCTCCTTCTTGAGCGGTATGATGGCTGCATGTTCCCATGGTGTTTATACTTGCGTACTATTGTTTGTACAGATGAACGTGGTACCTTCAGTCATTTGGAAATTGCTCCCAAGGATTAACCAGACTTGTGGAGGTCCACAATGTTTTTTTCTGAGGTCTTGGCTGATTTATTTTGATTTTCCCATGATGTCAAGCAGAGGCACCAAGTTTGAAGGTAGGCTTTAAAATACATCCACAGATACATCTCCAATTCAGTACACCTCCTATCAGAAGCTAATTGGCTAATTGCCTAAAGGCTTGACATCATTTTCTGGAATTTTCCAAGTTGCTTAAAGGCACAGTTAACTTAGTGTATGTAAACATCTGACCCACTGGAATTACAATTCCAGTGGGTCAGATGTTTACATACACTGAGTTAACTGTGCCTTTAAGCAGCTTGGAAAATTAATCAATTAAAATTGAAACAATCTGTCTGTAAACAAATGTTGCAAATATTACTCATGCACATAGTAGATGTCCTAAACGACTTGCCAAAACTATAGTTTGCTAATATGAAATCTGTGGAGTGGTTAAAAAATTAGTTTTAATGACTTCAAATAAGTGTAAGTAGACTTCTGACTTCAACTGTATGTATGGAATACTAGCTATTGCATTCTGTGCAGTGTTACACTGAATACTGCCTACTATTTAAAAAAATAGTATGTGAAACAGTATACAATATTCAATGATTATTTAAAAAAAAAAAAAAAAAAACCTATTGTGTTTCACATTTAATTCAATGAGTTCCATCCTGTCATCTATGAAACATCTAAGGCCTTTACACCTGGAATTCAATGCTAATAGGAAATTTGCATACTACAGAAATAGTGCGACTCGTATGGTACACAAAAATAAATGTAGCCTATTTTTAACAGTTAGGCATTTTTTTTTTTTTTTTTTTTTTTTTTTTTTTTTTTTATCACTTCAATTCTTTGGAATTTTGTTTTGAAATTGAAATGCGTAAATCTTAAAATTATTTTTTGAATGTGCTATTTGGTGCTCGACAATTAAAGAACACTCAAGATGTTTAAAGATTTATGCATTTCAATTTCATAACAAAATTCCATCAAATTAAACTTATCTTTAATGAAATAAAATAAAAAGAAATATTTCAAGTTTCATTTTATTAAACATAACACAGTTTGATGGAAATGTATGAACCTGAAATGCGTAAATCTTAAAAATATGCTAAAATATTTTTTGGGGGGGGAGCTATAAAAGTTGTACAATCCTGAAAGAAGGGAAAAAAAAAAAAAAAAAAAAACTGTTGATGTCCTACAATTGCTTGTTTTTAATAGTCCAAGAGGGAATGCTTAAAAAATAAAAACAAAAAAACTTTCAGATTGAAATATTCGTAACAAAATAATTTTTTGAGGGGGGAGCTGTAAGACTTTTAAATATTTTTATTATTATTACTATTATTATTATTATTATTTTTTATTTTTTTATTTTTTTTTTTTTAGATTTTATTTTTATTTGATGTCCTACATACTTTTTAATAGTCCAACATGGAACACTCAGAAAAAATAATTTTAGGCAAGGCAAGTTTATTTATATAGCAATGCTTTACATAAAAATGATCAAGAAAATGCAAGATACATTTTAAAAAATCTATTTTAAAACCATGTAAGAACAAAGAATGAGAATTAAAAAGTAATAAAATAAAATCATTTAAAAACTATTAAACTGAATAATTTTAAGATTTACAAGAAAATTCCAGTAAATTGAATTAATAAAATAAAATGTAAAAGAAATATTTTCATTATTATTATTATTATTATTATTATTAATTACACAATTCAGTTTGAAGAAATTTTGTTATGAAATTAAAATGCGTAAATGTTAAAAGGCAAAATATTGATTTGAGAAAATTCCCATAAGGATCTGTTCCAAATTATGATAGAAATTCTGTACATTAGGCTACTTTTGTATTGTTGACTAGTGACGTGTGATTTTAAAGCACTCTGTCTGTTTACCTGCTGTGCTGCCAGTGCTGTCTGCTCCTCTAACACACGCAGGTTCTTCTTCATGTGCTCCAGGGCAGATCTCCGGTCCAGCGGGACTCTGGGGTTCGGGTTTAGAATCACTCGGTGCTCGTACACAGCGGCCACATAATTTGAAGGATCCGCGGCGTGAACGAGCTGCAGTCCGGTCAGACAGAGCACAAACCCGGCGGTCTGCAGCGCCATGATCACGGTCTGGTGTTAGCTTAAGTGAGTCCGAAAGTTCACGTCAATGATTGAAATGAAGTAACAGAAAAACTGTCGAAAACATTCAAGAAGCTTTATCGGTCAGGAAAAATGATGTAAATATATTAGATGTTGCATGAGTTATCTGTTGAAGAAATAGGTCTCTCCCTGCGAATTTACGTCCTTTCAAATAATTTACACTGGCAGTTTTCTCTAAATATATTTTCACGTACAGTAATTTGAAGGGAAAACATACACAAAAGCACGTTGTTACGACTTCCGTGTGGCATTACGTCACTCGCAAACCTGCTATTCATGTGTGTAGTATGTCACATGATCTCATATACGTTGTGCTAGTTATCCTTTCGGAATTAAATAGTTACTTTG
Organism: Myxocyprinus asiaticus; assembly: GCF_019703515.2. NCBI lineage: Eukaryota > Metazoa > Chordata > Actinopteri > Cypriniformes > Catostomidae > Myxocyprinus > Myxocyprinus asiaticus. The sequence continues at coordinate 3,094,399 of NC_059373.1, read as the reverse complement.
CATTTTTTAATCCAATTTTGTGCATGTTAAAGGAATATTTCGGGTTCAACACAGCATTTGTGCCATCATTTTGATTATTACCACAAAAATGTATTTCTACTCGTCTGCCCTTTTCTTTAAAAAATTCAAAAATAGAGGTTACAGTGAGGCACTTACAATGGAAGTGAATGGGGCCCATTTTTGAAGGGTTTAACCCTTGTGCGACCTTCAGGACATTTTTGTCTTTTTAATTTTATTTTTTTTCTAGCGTTAATGCCAACAGCATTTTGCCAGAGGTGTGTATTTTGGGGGAATTTAGATATTTCAACCTCAGTTCCTATAATACATCTATAATACACTGTGTAGTTACACTCAGGACCTTCAGGACAAAAATGTCCCCATTGAAACCCATTAAAACTGCAATATTTGATCCTGGTGCCATTAAAGTATAAAATCATGAATTCTATGATGTTACGCTTTCATTCCGGATCCCTGGATCCAAAATTTAAATTTTTAATATTTTCCACCAGATGGCGCCATGTTTCTCATGTTTAGCCTATGGAGCAAATACAAGCTTTTCCCCTGTTTTCTGTTTGCTGTATTATAGAGCACTGCAGGCCAACTGAATAAATGATGCAGCTAAAATTGTGTGTGTGTGTTGGTATGGATGTCAGAGTGTGTTTTGTGTGTATTGAGAAATGTGTGTGTGTGTAAAAACAACAGTGGCATTATGTAAATAAACTGGCATTTAAAGGGTTAAAATCCTGAAAATGAATGAATATGTGGTAGTTATGATCAGGACTGATGTTGGTTAAAAAAATTAACTCATTGAAAGTGGGACATAATATTAATATATAATATTATTATGGCAGTTTTTTGACGCTGACATTTTTGTCCTCAAAGGACCTCTGAGTAACTTTTTTAAACTGATGCACAAGGGTTAAATGTTAACTTTTTTTGGCAAATGTTAAGATGTTGAAATCACAGTTAATATTTAGTTGCACGATCGAAATGCATGGTCGAGTGTATTGCATTTTGGTTACAGAATCTCATGCTGTATGCTCTTGTATACTGTACATTTTTGTAAATGGATCATCCTTACAGATAATACAGTATACTGTACAGTGTACTATACACATAGTGTATACTGCAGAAATAGTATGAGTAGTGTGTTAGTATGCTATTCCAAGCATAGCCGTTTCTTACCTCTTATGCATTACAGCAATTTTACATCATTGCAAGTCAACACATGTCTGGCCCATATTTATTGATAAACACGGTTAAATGTGATTATAAAGTGCTATCTAAGAAGAGCAATTACTCTTTATGCACCAAAAACTATGTCAAGTGTTTAAGAAATCTTAGTCCTCTTTTAAAGAAAAGGACTTGATTGGTGCCCAACACCACAAGATTAATGCTCCAGCTCTTTGTTTTGGAATAAAGAAGTCTGACTGTGTGAAATCAAAACAGTGGAAAAGGATTCATGCTACAAGCATCTGTATATTACACAAATAAGAATTTTGAGCTGTGAAAAGACATTGGTAACATCATGATAACAAGACAAACATTGAGTATAAATATATTGCTTTGAACTACTGATCAACCAGTGGAGTGGAAAAACAAAGAGTGAATTCAACATGGTCTCATAGAATCACGTAACTACACCTACGTTTTTGTAAAATGATTTTCACATGGCTCGTTGTACATATCGCAGCAGTTTCCTGGTGAAATGAACACTAGAGGCGCAACCACAACATTGACTTTTATTCACTTTCATACACATCACGAGTAGAACGGCAGATTATCAGTAACACTTGCGTTTCGTCCTGTTCCTCACACAATGATATCTAATGATATCTAAACACTTACTCTAGTGCATGACTCATTTTAACACTTGCATTACATAACTAACTACATTCACAAGCTTCTTCAGGTGCAATCAAATTGCGCGGAAGCTCAACTGATGGAGCATTGCACTTGCAATGCAAATGACTGGGGTACGAGTCCTGAAGAGCGCACAAGGTCAAAGTGTCTTAGATGCATCAGAAAATGGAGTGATTGCTTCAGCAATTGGGTTTTCATCTCACATTTGCTTTTAATGACACTATAGGTTCAGAGACGGATTATGACTTGCAAAGGCCCGGGGGCCAATTATCTCCAAGGGCCCCCCCCTCCACTCCCACTATTTTTTTTTTTTTTCATTTTCATTGTTGATGGGATTTCGAGCGGGTGTATCGCCAAACTGGATCGTGCAACCTTAAATCCCAGGGCCCCCCCGGGCAGTCAAGGGCCCCTGGTAGTCAAGGGCCCCTGGGCACTGGCCCCATTGGCCCGGTCGTTAATCCATCCCTGTATAGGTTAGGTTTTGGTTTAAGCTTTAGGGTAAGGAGGTCGGTTTTGTTGATTTAAAACTCGAACATTTAACTCTCTTTTAGCGCCACACAGTGGACATTTCACCTGCCATGATACCTGTAATATGATTTTGCATTGACAAATGTTGCTACAGTCACGTAATTAACATGAGACCAAGCTGAGCACATTTGAGACGAAGAACATCATCACACAATGCAGACAGAGTAAAAAACTGGTGCAGATATCTTTTGCTACTGTAATTCCGGCATCTCACTTGCCGTTTATTTTTTTATTTTTTTGCTTGATTTTTAGTTTTTAAGTGATCATGGTTTGGCTGGTTAGCATGGGCCAGTTAGCCCTTCCTGGTAGATGCCTTAACTACACTATCTGTTTCCAAAACAGATATTTCTCCATTGTTTGCAAGCAAAATATATTGTAAATTGCAATTTGCACTGAGATATCTTATATCTTTCTCCAGGTATTACAGACCTCCTTGGAAACCCCAGACCAAAATCACGTCATCGGCTAGTGAGACGCCACCTTAATGCAATAGAAGACAGAAATAAAGAGCTGTATCCACTCACGAGACACACAGATAGGAAGAACATGAGAAACATCCACTCAGTGACGACAAACAGTTCACTTCATAGCTGATGTTTTCCTAACATTTATAACACTGTTTCACAGTTTTCTGGGTTAAAACCAGTCTGAGATGAGACAATCTCCATAACACTGAGATGATAAAAGTTCACATAAATCATCAAGTTAGGTTTCCACAATGGTTCCTTTGAAACGACACTGTTTTGATTACGTGGCCCCTGTGCTGAAAGTTTGAACAAGTGGATGTTCTGGAGTTTAAATACTGTTTAAGAGCAGCACTGCTGGTGTGTTGGAGGTCCCAGTGAAAGGGTGAGTGTCTGTTTCGTTGTCGTCTGCGGTTTGGAGCGATAAGCTGCACAGACTTTTCTCCAGGAGCGAGCTTTTCTGAACACTGACGCTGTTTGTATTGTCAGGTTTAACTTCTGCACCATCTGCTCTCTCACCTGCACATAAACACAAATTACTCATGACATCATCACACAGGAGCCAGAGAGGGTTGATGTTATTGTTTATAAGAATTAATGAATGATTTGACTTAAGAGTGAATAATGCCATACATTTCAGTCTGTTCATCATGCAAAGTGATCATATGCCTTCAGGAGACTTGGAATATGATGCACAAGTAGCACAGACTAGATTTATGATATAATTGGGTGCTTTTTTAAGCTTTAAAGTGAGTCACTATCAACTGCCATTGTATGATCTCATTATATGTATGTAGTTAACACAATTACTGTTTTTGAATTTGCTGAAATTTGCATAAAAATATATGGGTGTTTCTTCAACTTTGGGCACTTTTAGCACTGTGGACTTCTAGAAAGACAAGTCTGTTTGACTGTGTGGAAATTATTATGTTTGAAAAATTTATAAAAATCAATTTCACGCATTAAATGTTAAAATGTTTTGTTTATTTCACTCTTTGTTAATGTGATCACAGTTTGATTGTATCAGATATTTCATTGATGTCACTCAGACTCTGGATCATATTGCATGTGTGTTTGTGCACCCACGTTTAATCGTTCAGTACGGTCAGTTCTACATGTCATCATTGTTCAAGGTTGCATCCGTTGGCTCTCACCTCTTTCCTGTTCACAGTCTGGTGACGACGCTCCACTGCACTCACTGCGAGGGCCGAGCACAGGAGACACCTGCTCCAACCCCTCCAGAGACATGGAGCCTGGCAGCTGCAACAGATCAGGGCCGACAGAGAGAGGAGAAGAGGAGGAGGATGACAGGAGAGGATACGGGACAGAAGACGTGGGGCACGTGCAGGACAGGTCCAGAGGAGCAGATGTGGAGCTCATACTGCAGGTTGACTGTGTCTCGGGGTCGTCCTCTGACGTGCCGGTACAATTCTCCTCTTCAAAGTTCACGGATATCACTGAAACAAAAAAACAGAATGCAAACTTAGTGTTTCACTTTGTGCACTTGTGCTGTGTGAATACTGTTAGTCGAATGTAGACCAGAAATAATTGCTGTTTTAGAAGATGATTATCAAATAATGCATCCGTTTTAACAGAAGAGTTAATGTTAGTGCTTTTTTTAAATTATAAGCTTCACTTTAAACCCTCCAAAAATTGGCCCCATTCACTTCCATTGTAAGTGCCTTACTGTAACCTCCATTTTTGCTTTTTTAACCCTTATGCACTGTTCATCATTAAATCATGTTCCAGTTGTTCCTGGTCAAAAGTGACCGGAGACAATAAACTTGTAATTTTTTTTTAATTGTTATGAAACAAATGTAACAACTCTAAATCAAATCGTGTAAAAGCACTAAAGTTGTGCATTGTGGGTGGGATTTTAGGTATTTAGACCTTATTATTATTATTTTTTTATTTACTAATCTATTTACCTATATGACCTTGAACTTGAAAATTGACTTTTTTGATTTTTTTTTAAATGAATATTTTGAACCAATCCTCAAATTATAAACCTCTTATATCTACTTAATTATACATTTAAAAAAGGTCTCAAGAATCAAACTGTGCTGTCTATTTAAAAATAAAATACAATAAAAAAACAGATGAAATTCCAAGTATAACACTAGATGGCTGCATAGAGCTACTTATTCATCCCTGGTTGAAGAGAAGATGATTTCTAGATTTTGTTACAAGTTCTGCATTTAGATATACTGTATATTTAAATATTATCAAAGACTACTTTTGTCAAAGTTTAGCATTTAATTTGATTTGTTAGAGGTTATTTTTGTCAGCATACCTGAAATGAGTAGAATAACAAGTAATCCCTGGTTGTAACAAGGGGTGTGTGTGTGTGTGTGTGTGTTATGGTCTCACCAATTAATTTTGGTGTATGTGTGTTCTGCATTGTGGCTGATTTTATTTTTTTATTTATTTATTTTTTTGGACAAATTAAAAAGAAATTGTTCTGTTTTATTGTCTGACCAGTTCAGTTGTGTGTGTGTTTTGCACTTTTGATGTTTGGTAGTCTCACCCTTTCATGTCTGTGTATTCTTTCTGCATTGTGGCTGATTTTTAGATTTTATATTACATTTATGCATCTGGCTGACGCTTTTATCCAAAGCGAATTACAGTGCACTTATTACAGGGACAATCCCCCTGGAGCAACCTGGAGTTAATTGCCTTGCTCAAGGACACAGTGGTGGTGGCTGTAGGGATTGAACCAACAACCTTCTGCTTACCAGTTCAGTGCTTTAGTCCACTACACCACATTTTATATAATAAATTAAAAATATATATATATATAAAAAACAGTACAAGTGTAACTTTTTTCTCTAACACTTAAGCTGATGCAATCAACTCCAATTTCTTTGTGTGTTTAGATATCAAATGAACGAAAAGTCACCAAGTTTAGTACCCGTCAGATAAAGGAAATATTGATTTCGGTCAAAAATTTGGAAAAATTCGTCCCTCCTTTTAAAGAAAAGGAGGGACGAGTCAAAAATAGTTTTTAGTGGTAAACAACATTATACCACAAATGCTGTCGATTAAACTTCACTTATATTGAACCCAGAATATTCCTTTAAGAACTATATAAGATGATACAAATAAAAAAATGAAAGATTTACTTACGAGGGCATTTTTGCCCCCACATTAAATGTTTTTGTCATTTTTGGTAGCATTTCCCCCTTTATTTCTGACCCTGTATCTCACTCACTAGATATGCCATCAGACTCCATTTTGAAGTTGGTGATATCATCCGTGGCGGCCCCGTCATCTTCGGCCCCCACCCCTCGGCCCCGGGGCCCCATAGCAGAGTGACGCCGGCGTGCGTGAATCTCATTTGAGATGGTCTCCAGGTTGCGCAGGGCGGTCCGGTACTCTGCTTTGGCCTGGGTGAGTTTAGCCTGCCGCTCGTCCACCCATCTCTTCAGTTGCTGCAGGGGAGAAGGAGGACAAGGAAAAGCGGAGAACAGGCACCAATATATTTATTATCAAAATCAGATCAAATCTGCTCATTAGCTTATGATTGAACAAAGAATATTCTTACGTTACTAAACGCCCAAATGCTGTTTCTGCTCTTAGGTGGTAAACCATAAAGTGCAACAGTCTGATTCTGGAAGTAAAAATCCCATTCATTTTTTCCATAGAGGAATTTATTTTCAACGATATCTTATAAACCTTTAAAGACAGACCTACCATGAGCTCTGAGGTTTTTCATAGATGCTACAGTAGATGCTTCTGTTGAAGCCATCAGTCTGTGTTATTTCAACTTTATTGTTTAAAAATCATATTTGATAGCAGAATAGGTAAACAACTACATTACCCATAATCCTGAAGAGAAAGCTTCACCAATCAGAGAACTACGGCCAACAAAGCCCGCGAAACATGCCCAGGAGCGACCGCCCACTCCACTGACGCACTGTGAACGGCCCTTTAAACTACTTCTATATTTGTACGTTTAGGAATATTTTGGAATAAATGCAAAATATATTGTTTCTACACTAATAACGAACAGCTTAAAATCAATAGTTTTATATATTCCTATATCAAACCATTCGCAATGCTTCGTGGGATTGTAGTTCATTCCCTCACAGTCTTGTACGTTTGTCTTTTCGTCTGATTTTCAAATATTTTTTTGCCTCAAAACAAAGTTTGTGATGTTGTGATTCACACTGGAGCTGGTTGGTTTGGTTCATAACTTACAGCTTTTTTATGGAGGATTTTATTTGCAAAAAATGAATAGGAAAAATACTTTCGGGACCCTGACGGCTGAAAAAGTGGGTGGGCACCATTGCACTCTATTGTACTGTGACGTACTGTATAGCATGCTACTGTAGGATTACCATTTATAGATACCATGATACTTACATGATTATTAAAGATACTTCATGGTAATACCATAATAGTAGTGTCCCAGAAACATGGTAATACTATGGTACTGTTTTTGTAAGTATAAAATGAATTGGTTGAATCACTGACTGTTAGGTGAATCTCACGGAAACATGTCTAAGTCACATTTCTCCCCAAAATCAAAATTTTTACATAAAGAAAATGAAGCCTAATTTAAGGTGCTTTTTCATGACAGTTTAATACTTTTAATACTATTGTTAAATCTAGATAATACATATAATTTATTTAAGGAAATGTGCTAAATTGTCATGAAAATAATGCTTAATTTGATCAAATAATTGTAAAAATATGCTTATAACCTTTTTTTAAACTTTTTGTGAGATTAACCCTAAGAAATATAAAGAGTTTAAAAGGTTTATGAAATTAAAACTATAGCACAAAGTAAATATTGGCATACCTCGAGCTGTAGATAATATTTTGCCTTCAATTCAAAGTATGGCCTACAGAGAGAGAGAGAGAGAGAGAGAGAGATTTGAAACAAAGTAACACTACAAGAATCTCCATACAACAACAGAGCTCTGGTGGAGTAACATTGGCCTGTGCACATTCCACGAGCAGAAATACATCTGGAACACATTAGAGGCGCCTCACATTGAACTACATTACCATACACAACCCCACTGACACAGAGCTGGGGCCCGGTGTGGGGCAGAAAACAAAAATATATTTCTCTCTTCTAGAAAACTTCAGTGGGCGATTTTTGGTCCTACGTTGTTTCCATGTGAGAGGAAAATGATCGTGGGCTTTCTTAATTAAAAATACATTTATTCCAGAATGTTCTCATGTTTGAAATGCATTAAGCCTCAGATGTCATGTAAATATAAAATAGGTCCTACAGAATACAAGTGTTTTAGCAATGTTTTTCCCGTTTTGTCTATGTCGACAGTAACGATATTTAGATGCAAAACTGGTAACACAAAATTAAACCTCACTGAGACCTGAAACGTACTCTATACGAGTACATGAACGCAGATGCTTCTAGTTCTGCAAGCTTGATTTTGTGTGTTGTTGCAATCTTAAATGTTTCACAGACAATTTACAACACAACGCGAGTACACACCACAAGCCTGTTGCGTAAACCTTTTTTTTTAAGGCCAGTTTTCTACGTCAGTTCAACTACTGTCACAGTCGGGCAACAATTTAAAGGAATATTCCAGGTTCAATACAGGTTAAAATCAATCGACAGCATTTGTGCATAATATTGATTACCACAAAAATGTATTTCGTCTCGTCCCTCCTTTTCTTTAAAAAAAAACACAAATGTGGGTTCCAGTGAGGCACTTACAATGGAAGTGAATGGGGCCAATCTGTAAATGTTTAAATACACACTGTTTCAAAAGTATAGCCCCAAGATATAAACAATATGTGTGTTAACATGATTTTAGTGTGATTAAATCACTTACTAACCTTTTCTGTGTAAAGAGATCCAATTTTATAACTCTGTTGCCATGACGATGTAATTTCAACAACCCCTACAATGACTAAAAATGTCAATTGAAGCAACAGCTCTAATAATACATGAGTTTTAACAGAAGAAGTCATATAAGTGCTTTTATAAAATTATAAGCTTTAAATTTCACTTCCATCATAAGTGCCTCAATGTAACCTCGATTTTTTTCTGCTTCTTTAAAAAAAAAAGAAAAGGGTGGATGAGTCGAAATACACTTTTTGTGGTAATCAACATTATGTCTCAAATGCTGTCGATTGAGCTTAACTTGTATTGAACCCAGAATATTCTTTTAAACAGACTTCCTGAGCAAATTATTTCAATGTTTGTAAACTCTTGGCACATTATAGCTAGCTACCTGTATAAAAACACATCCAGTTTAATGGCACGGACATTTGAAGGTATCGCCTCTTGAGCACTGAGGTTTCCTACCGCTGCACTAATGCATCAACGTGTGTTCACTTACAATGGAAGTGGATGGGGCCAATTTTTGGAGGGGTTAAAGGCAGAAATGTGATGCTTATAATTTAATAAGAGCTTACATTAATTCCTCTGTTACAACTTGTTTATTATTTGAGCTGTAAAGTTGTTTAAATAGTTGACTTCCATTGTAATGCCTCACTGTAACCCAGCCAGTGTGTATGACTTTACGTTTTGACATCAAAGGCAAAGAATAACCCGATTATTTGAAATCTCATGCTTTTCTTGAGTTGTCTGATTTTTTTTAAATAAGCTGATTTTTTTTGTAGTTATCAGCATGTTGGAGTGCACTATGGATTCTTGAGGTTCACAGTTAATGTGTGATTGATTGATTGACTCGACGCTAACCTGGACTTGTTGATAGTGCGTTTGAGCTTTTTCTCCAGTTGTCTCATGTGGCTAATGGTGGTGTTGTATTTGGCCGCCGTTTCCCTGTGATCGATTTCACTTCGTGTTCTACTTTGCTCCGCCTCCATCACCTAGAAGAGCCAATCAGAGCAATTCAGCCAAAATCAAGATCTCAGCACAGACGAGTTCCCTTTAAAATTGTAAATTGCCGTCTACAATTGAATCAACGTATCTGTAGCATAGCTACGGTCAGTTTTATTAGGTCTGGTGTTGTGTGTCTCACCCTCTGGGTGGCGTGGTTGAGCATCTCTTGCCAGGCCGAGTCGAACTGTCTGCTGTCCTCCTCCAGGAGACGTTCTTCAGCCAGCGCGATGGTTTCTTTCGCTGCTCTGAGGATCTCAGTGGCCCTCTGGTACTCCTGTGTGGCTCTTTGTGCCTCTATCTGAGCCTGAGAGAAGAAAACAGAAGATGATTTAGGACAGTTTCTCCAATGTGCACTCCATTCAGTTCAGTTCACAGCAGTAATTAATTAAGCAATCCAGTGACTGTTAATTAAGTGAACTGCTATTTATGACGTACTGCAATTTGCCAGTTATAGTGAAATGCATTTCTCATTGCTGCTTAGCTTTGCAGAATTTGCCTTCGGCAAGCAAATTACATTCTTTCCATGTCTTGCAACACCTCTGAGCTAGACAGATGCAAGTGTGTGCATGTTAAACTTTGGTAGTTAAACCAAAAAGACAAAAATATGAATAAAAAAAAAAAAAAACTCCTTTTTGGACGTCTTCTCCAGCTACAGTGTGCAACTATTTACAGGGTTTCCAACTTTTCAGCACGCAAATATGCTTGAGCATTTTGAGAGCTTCAAAACAGCGTTTTGCCATCCGACAGGCAAGGGTCCCCCTCGAGCATCTCGCCATATTGGACGTATTCATTATGGCCAAAATATGGGATGTCCTAGCTAAAACAGGACAGTTGGCAACCCTAGGTGGTACTCTTGTTGATGGTGTAAACATACCGAGGTTCAGAGCCAAATAATACAATGTCAGAAAGTGCTGCCTTCTAGTCTTCCCAGGAACTTACAAGTTCGTAATTACAACGTGATGTACGTTAATACAACATGTATGTAATTGTGTGTAATTGGTGTTTGATCTACTTTATCTTAATGTGCTTTTATGTACTTTTATGGAGTGATGTTCACTCCATTATCTAACATCAATGACTAAAATGCTAAATTCCTCCCTCTTGTTTGAAATCTTGCAAGGTTCCAATGACGACAACAGTGTTACCAGATTAGCCAGATTATCATTAGCGGTTCAGCTTTAATGGGTCACATGACCACTGCAGTCTCTCTATCTCTATTTCTGCAGGATGAGTCACTCATTTAGAGGAGATCCCTCTTGCATTATTTACATCTATATTCTGCTAAAGAATTCATAAAGAAAACTGGTAGAGCTTGAGACAAGGAGCCAATGTATATTTCATATAGGTCTCTCTCTCTCTCTCTCTCTCTCTCTCTCTCTCTCTCTGTTTCTCACACACACTCTCTCTTTGTCATGTCTGTATCTTCAAGCACTCACAAGATCTCAGTCTGAGCAGAAAGAAGACTACTTTAAATCCATGAGGGATTTCACATTAATATCCACTGAACCAACAAACAGCCATTTTATTGATTTGCCAGGATTGAATCTGAAAGCTTTTTTGTGTTAAATGGAGCTGAGTGTACTATACTCTTATTGATAGCTGAAAGCCTCATGAAATTAGCTAAAATATTTGATTAAAAAAAACCTGCAAGGGGTGGAAAATGCATACAACTTTTATGAATGACAGATGTTGCAATTCTGTGGAAATATGTCTGTCTGTCTTTTGTTCTGTCAATTGTTCTATCTATCTATCGATTGTTCTATCATTCTCTTTTGTTCTTCTGTCTTTCTATCAATAAATCAATAAAGTGATTTGATTTGATTTCTCTGTGTTGCCAATGGTATTGATGATTAAATTCTGTTGTGATTATGGATACACTGTCCAACCCTCCATCTACACCCAAGTGAAGAGCTAACAGAAGTGGACAGGTGAGGAGAGAGAGATTTTATACACAACACGGCAGACAGATGAGTCATCAACTCAGACATCGGTTTGTATCTGTGAGATGAAGGGCACACTTGTTTTTCTCGAGTTCATGACTTGCCCTCACAGTATCTAGCACGTAAGACAATGCATCAACTCAAACGTGTACAAAAATAACCTTTCTGACCATTGTCTAAAATTGGCCATTGAACATGCTGAAACAATGTACTGCACCAAACAATAGCTCCATTTACCACGCTGCTGTCGCAAATTTGAGAAGGCGTGTCAGCGTGGACACACTGCTAACACTGGTGCATTTATCTCTGGTCTACTGAACTGAAAACCAACACTTATGATAGACAGATATATTGACCAGGACATCAATGGACAATACTTTAGTAACCATGCCTGCTTTGACGATTAACCTTGTGTCACCTCCATAACAGCCTTGTCAATAGACCGTGCACTACTTTTAGTGACTTTTGAATACATTTTGAGGTTTGAGAAACACAAAAAATCCCAGTTGACTACTAATCAACACCCATACTTAACTGCCACCATTGTGTTTCATTATTAGCTGAAATGACCATCATACACCACATAACCACAGAATGCTAAAAATAAAAATTGAGCTTCCTATAGCAGTCTACAATATGATGACAGATGAAGAAGCTATTCAAACAGGTCACTGAGCGTCACTCCTCAGAATAGTGTGTTTTTGACCGAGCTGCTGAATCATAAAGAGCCGTAGTGTCTAGCCGGACTGCAGCAATTACAGGCCTAAAGCCGACACTGTTGTTATTTAACTCGTGATAGTCTGCACTCATAAAGACCCATCCAGAACCAGTACAGCCTACTGAGGGATCCTACAGAGATGGTCACACAATGAGGGATGGTGCAACCTAGTGGTTTGATAACTGAAACATTGAACATTCAAACCATTTTATATCTACCATTGCTTGCTGTTTATCATACACTTTTGATTCACTTACATAGTATAAGTTAGGGTGTTTTTAGCATTAGTTGTATTTAGTGTAAATGTACTGTATGTTTAATGCTGTCACCCTAATTGAGATGCTTGTTGCCAATGTTAACAAAACTGTTCTCGCATGTATCATCAGAGCAAACTTGAATGGCAGAGGAGAATATTTTCAGTGAATGATGACCCATTTTTCTGTCTTTTCCTCACACAAAGCTATCATATGCCTTAAAGGAATATATGAAGGCTGTCGATTGAGCTCAGCTTGTATTCAACCCAGAATATTCCTGTAGAAGACTTGGAATACAGCGGACAATATCACTAAGATCACTATAAGCTACTACTGATTATAAATATGAAGGGGTAACTGAGTTAAAAAAAGGTAGCTTGACTCTAGTTTAACTACTTTGAAACTGTAGTTTGCCAAGCTACATGCAAATATAACGTATCTTCCCCAACACTGGTGCACTGATGTTTCTGATAACACTTTTGCTCATAAGGTCAGGGTTAGTAAACACTGTAATGACAGATTAGTTATGTCAGTGAAGGGTCTCACTTCCTGTCTATTGTAAGTGTCGCACTGTAACCCAGATTTTTGCATTTGTTTATAGAAAAGGAGGGATGAGTCTAAAATAATTTTGTGGTAATCAACATTATGCCACAAATACTGTCGATTTAGCTTAACCTGTATATTCCTTTAAAGTCAGCATGAAGGTAAAGTGTACCTGTTTACTTTCATAATACATGTTCCTGGTCTCATTGTACGCACGTTTTTTGGTTTTTGTGGATAAAATGTCTTTTTAGCTGACGTTGTCCTTCACAGCAGTCTTTTGAGGTGAGGAAGAGAGAGACATACGCCATGTTTTTTTCTGATAGCTTATTTTTCCATTTTTATTTTGGTAATTCTTTAAGCACACAGCACGGTCACAGTCCAAGTGTGTGATTTTCTCTGCTTTTCTGACCTATTTCCAGAGTCCATCCAGAAGCGTCAGACATGAGGCGGATGGATATTTCATGACTAGCGTTCACTCTGCATTGAAATCATGTTCGGTTAACATTTAATCACATCAGCTGAAGATGCAGAATCACCTCGATGTGCCCTAAACTCACTGTGACCTACTAAACACAGTGACCCAGTTTCTCGCCTCACGCTTTGACTGTCAAGTAAGTTCTTCACTTGAAGAAACGGAGGAAACCGGCCGTTCTACTAACACAGTAACTCTCCTTTAAAGGCAGGAAAATTAACCATGCTGCTTTTTTTTTTTTTTTTAAACAGAAAATTTCCCCTTTTTCTTTATAAATGCGGGTGAACTATTCCTTTAAATAGCACTCACTTTAAATGTGGAAGTTTAACTTCCCCCGGCTGCTGTTTTTAGCACGATCGCACAGGAACACCCTTCATTTACAGATTAAGATAAGATGTCCATCCAGACATACACATAATCGGCCTTTCATACACAAAAGACAGCGAAGAATTCCAGCATCCATTAACAAGGCCAGTAACATTCCACAATCTCATCCAAAATAAGACAAAGACGTCTGTTTTCCATCCACACAGATCCGTACGGCTCTAATGGTCTTTGGGTGGAGCAGAGCGTAAACAGTCCATCTCTTTCCTGAGGACGCTCCATGTTTTCCGCAATCCCAGCTCTCTCTCTTATATCTCTATTCCATGATTACTCTAGATGGAAGACTTTAGTGTGTGCCAAGCATTCCTGTAATTAAATAATTAATTTGAAATTTACTTTAAAATGTTTCTGCTTCTATGAAGGCCGTGTAGTGCAAAGCAAAAACAGCAACTCTGAAAACAAATATTATAAAATGATATAAATATATATATAAAAATGTATATTAAAAATATATTTTTATATATAACATAAAATAAAATTAGCCAGAATTTATGATTTTGTTCTCTTAAACACATGGGATGGAAATGCTACTTTATTTTTAAATATTTTTTGAGATATTCCGCTTTTTTGCATAAATTAAATTTGCAGCTCGGATAGAAACAAAACTAATGTTGTCACGTGACTTCAGCATGTCACAATATTTAATTCAGTAATCATTTCAGAAATAAAAGTTGTTATTTTGCATTTTAAATCCAATTTTATGTAAAAATGTCTTCACTTTTGGCAGTCTGATCAAATATCGAGTCCAGAAAAAAAAGATAAAAATTGTGGCCGATATCACTTCTGGTCCATTAACAACACTGGGAATGTTAAATGTAGGGTTAAAAGAGTATCTCTTGCATATAGAAAATGTGCATATTGTGAGTTGTAGGAAGGAGTGGGGTAAGTTGTCACCCCCTTAATCTAAGAAACAATTTGCAGCAATTTATTAAAGCAAGGTAATTAATGCATATGTAAAATCTGTGTGCAGTATACACACTACATGCTGCAGAAATAGTAGTAGTATGGGAGTATGTTTTTCCAAACATAGTCAAGCGTTACAAAGTCTTGCGTTAGCAACAGGAATCAGAAAAGAAACATTTACAATTATTCAAATATTTCAAAGTCCAGTTAAAGGGATAGTTCACTCAAAAATGAAAATTCTGGTGTAGGTGTGTAAAGGCCCAGGCGTACTTCGTTTTTGCGCGTTCCAGATTGGCTCA
Source organism: Myxocyprinus asiaticus (assembly GCF_019703515.2). Classification (NCBI taxonomy): domain Eukaryota; kingdom Metazoa; phylum Chordata; class Actinopteri; order Cypriniformes; family Catostomidae; genus Myxocyprinus; species Myxocyprinus asiaticus. The sequence goes on along the minus strand of NC_059373.1, from coordinate 3,079,205 downwards.
CGCCTGGTCGACCACGTTGCCTTTGTGAGTATACTCTTCTGACTGTGAGTGAATATGAACATGTTTGATGCATGCCCATTACAACTTCTGTGTGATACTCTTTTAGTACAGTCAATAGCCGCTGCATGCGTTAGCTACACGCACAGCCAAGGACCACATGCCCGGGTCAAAAAAATCTAGGTGATGCGCGGTCAAGCCGTGTGGCTGTGCTGATGATGCAATTTGCATCACACATACTGTGCGCGGACACCTGAAGTGTACTTTGACCTTAACAGATCAATATTTAAGTCCTTTTATGCTAGAAATCCTTCTCCCTGCCCAGTAGGGGGCGATATACATGAAGAATGTGAATCAAAACCACAAGAAGAGGAATGTTAAAATTGAAAGTTAAAGTGTAGATTGACTGAGCAGGGAGGAGAATTTATAGTAAAAAAGGACTTAAATATTTATCTGTTTCTCACCCAACCTATCATATCGCTTCTGAAGACATGGATTAAACCACTGGAGTCATATGGATTACTTTTATGCTGATTTATGTGATTTTTGGAGCTTCCAAATTTTGGCACCCATTCACTTGCATTGCATGGACCTACAGACCTGAGAAGTTCTTCTAAAAATCTTAGTAGATGAAAAAGTCACACATTTCTGGGATGGCATGAGGGTGAGTAAATGATGAGAGAATTTCAATTTTTGGTTGAACTATTCCTTTAACAGTTCTTCATTTGCATATGAGATGATGTTAGAATTTGAACGTGAGAGACGCTTTGCACCAGACATTTCTGTGATTTGATTGGAGATTGCATTTGTTGTTCATTTCAGCCTATACAAATTATTTCTCAGTCTAGACGACACCTCTACTTGCACTATTGACTGCAGCAGTTCAAATCTGAGCAGTCAAGTTGAGAAAGGTCAATTGGACAGCACAGGGATTTGTCCATGATTAGTGAGTGTTTTGTGGGATTCTAACAGATAAACACAACACTATGTTTTTATATGACCAACATGCCCTGCTGAAATCTGCTCATCTCTAATCAACAGAAGCACACACACACACACTCACACACATGCTGTGAAGGGTTGTCAGGGTCAGCGTTCACGTTGTGAGGTCATGTCTCATTGATGGCTGATGTCAGTGCTCACGTGTCGCTCAGGACAGCACAGATGTGACAGCAGCTGAATGAGGTGAGAGCAACACACGCACACACACTGCAGCACAACACTCACGTGCTGATGTGTTAAATAAAAACACACAAGCTTCAGAACTAAAAGTGGAAAAGAACAAGAGATTCTTTCCTCATCGTGGTCGTCATTTCTGTATCTCTAGTTCTCTGCCTAACAACACCCTAGCAACCGGCCTGAGTCTGTGTTGATCTGTTTGTCCATCTATCTGTCTCTCTATATATTGGTCTCACTATCTGTCATTCTATCTGTCTGTCCAATTGCCTTCCTGTCTGTCTCTCGATTGTCTGTTCGTTCTATCTGTCATTCTATCTATCTGTCTATCCGTCTTTCTGTCTGTTGGTTTGTCTGTCTATATATTGGTCTTTCTATTGGTCACTCTATTTGTCTATGTCTGTCTGTCCATTTTATCTATCTGTCTGTCTGTCAGTCTGTTCATTCTATCCGTCTTTCTGTCTGTCTCTCTGTCACTGTCTGTCTGTCTGTCTGTCTGTCGTTCTATCTATCTGTCTATCTTTCTGTCTGTCTGTCTGTTGTTCTATCTATCTGTCTATCCATCTTTCTGTCTGGCTATATATCTATCTATCTATCTGGTTGGCAGCTGGAGGTGTTAGCGTGTGGCGTGCTCTGATTGGCTGATTAGGGGGTGTTGGCGATCTGACTGTGAGAGACATTTGGCACTGCCCGGCCTAGACTGTCTGTCTCACCTACTGACACACAGTGAGACAGACAGACAGGACATGTGTTGGTTTTCTGGGGTGACCACAGGACAGTCACACCAAACCACTTTCATTTGATTACTAGCACAAAAAAATGCACACACACACTTGCTTGCCTCTACCACCACACATGTTGATTAGCACCGTTTGAGTGTCTTTTTCCAAAAGGGAAAGCCACATTTTGATTAAAGATATAATTTGTACATTTTGTGTCTGCTCAATGATTACAAGTCAATGTAAAGATTACGAGATTTCAAAGTGTTTACTTCTGCTTAAACAAACCAGGTTTTACCAGGTGCGTTTAAAAGATTAGCTGAGGTCATCTGTTTCTGATTGCCACTATACTCACTCTATGACTAATCTGACATCATTTGTTTTACGGCGTGTCAAAATAGACTTGGAATATGAGCGGGTGAATTCATCTTCTGTGTGTGTCTGATGGCTTCTCACATCTCACTAATGACTGTAAATCACTTCAACTGTTAACCAAATAATCCAGTTTATCTCATGTAATCTATCTCACCCACATGCAACAAAACACCCGGACACTAATAGGTGTCATTTACGGTGGGGGCTTTTGGCTACGGTCGATTTTGTCTGCACCACTTATGAAATAGCTTGCGGCAAAGGTTATATCTAAAAGAGGAATTATTGAGCGTGAGTTTTCATGTGTTGTTATCAGCACTGAAATTTGTATTATATTCAGTTTTGCCGGGTGTTTGTCATGACCCTTTTAAGAGAAGTGAAATGTGGACTAAATTAGTAGCATATGTCGTTATTACCACACTAATGTTTAGAGGTCGACCGATAGTGGATTTTACCGATGCCGATAACCGATTAATCAACCGATAGTTTTTAAAATTGATACTGAATGAATAATTAACACAAAGTAAAATAGTGCTGAACTTTATTACAGTTGCTGAACTTTATAACATTCCTATCCTGGCTGTTAAAAAAGAGAATTTAATTTTCATCTAATGTGCATAAAATAAATAAATAAAAAGTTTTAGTCGGTCCATATTTTCAAATGTTAAGTCAAAAGAAAAAAACGTTTTAAACACTTCAATAGACAGTTCACATGGTGTTACACTTGCACTGATTCCTACTACTCCAGACTCAAGCTTCATAATAACAGCGAAACACCACATTGTTTTTTATTCAGTACAGTTGTATGTAGAGTAGCAATATTCACAGATAGCAGTGGTATTCGGCTGAACTCGGTGGTGCAGTGGCTCAGACTATGAGCCCAGGCCAGGGGCTGTTCAATCAGACAGAACACAACAGACTGGAATAGAACATGAGGATCTCGAGACACACATTTCCAAGTTGAACATCTTTCCTGACAAAGCATTTAAACAACTCGTTACTTAATCTGAGAAACACTTATAAGAGAGCAAGATGTAATGGCCAAAGACCTCCACCAACTGTAAGGGGCTGTTCACACTTAACGCTTTTGTAACCATCCATTTGTTTTTCTATGTAAACGCGCGCTAGACGAACGTCTTTGTTTCCCTTTGTTTTTGTTTATTCAGCGTCTCGTGTTTTTTAGATGATGTGTCTAATTAAAAAGAACTTTAAAAGCATATTGAGACACCTGCTTTCTCTTAAACTGTATTTGTTGCGCTGTGTCTAGCCTTTTTAAGTGCAAGAATATGATCGATCTGAAGTCATCGTATTACAGTGAGAATAATTGTTTTAATTGAAATCAGATGCGTTTCTGATTTGTTTATATGTTTCTCTCGGCTGCATGAAGATATTCATTTGCTTTCTCACGTCACTAGCTTTAAATATGCAATTTAGCTGGCTAACGAATGCATAAACCTGACCAGCTGGATATAAACTAATGCAAATAGATGGTAATAGATGGTAACAATCGTGACATTTAAACATTTGGGTAGGAGTTGCGTGTATTTTTGTCACATTGTTCTAACCGCTTGAGGTTAGCTTTAATGTTAGCATCCTCTCAGCCTTGTCGGCATACATACTGCTGTTCTCTACTAATGCAGCATCTATTCAACAAATTATTACTTTATAATAAGAAGACAACGTGTACTGTAGTGTACGGTATACATACCTTTTCGTTGTTGATGTTTTAAATCCACATCTGAAATGTTCTGCTCCACGCAGTGTGTAGTCTCACGTGTCAAAACAAACACCACAAGGCATCAGTGAAGTGATAGTTTTTATTTCACCTCTAGAGGTCGCGCTCATACAGTATAATGACAGCGGACCCTTCCCAACAGCTCCAGCACTGGATGCAACGGGGAAAAACTATCGGTGTGGATTTTTGCCGATAACCGGTAGTTCCAGAAATCTGTTAACAGTGCCGATTAATCAGCAAAACCGATATATCAGTCGACCTCTACTTCTGTTTGGTTCTAAGTGTGTTATAACTGAGTTGAGAAGCTGAGACAAATTCTCACCAAAGTCACTTCCTGGATATAAAAGGCTCTTTTATAGCTGTTTAAGAAAGATGCAAGAGTGAACTCTCTATTATGTGCTGATTTATTACTGTCACAAGGTGATAATAAGGAGAATTTCATGGCTGAAAGCACCAGCGACCTTGAATCCATCCTTACAACCGACAGATTAATGAACCACAACACACAACACTCCAGACGGGGCTCGACACACACACACTTCCCCCTTCAATGTAAGTCTATGGGACTTTTTCATTAGTTTTATCATCTGTCAGGTGAAAATCCTAAGTCTGATCAATTTGAAAAGTATGAGCACACCTGTACTCAACAAGCCACATGATTTGAGGAATCATTTATATCTGTAGCACAATGGTGCGGGACGAGTTATGTACAGAAGTTCAGCACTTTGGTTTCGGGGTAACAGGGTTTGTTCAAATCACTAACAATATGAGTAAAAGTAACCGTTCTGCCTGCCTGAGGAAAGAGGATTTTAAATACACACATTAGGAGCAAGTCAATTTTCATGCTCTCTCTAAAGCTGTTTCCAGCCAAAGCCTGTTTGCAAGCAAATTACTCTCACGTCTGTATGCCGGGATGCAGGTCATTCATTACAGAGTGGCTAACAGCGCATGCTGTGTTCAGGGGGAAGGAAGGGGTCATGTGATTGAGGAGTTAAACTGGGACAAATGTGTCTTCATCAACAACTGCTCTGAGAACTTGAGACTACTGAACAAACACAAAATGTGTTATTTTGCAATATGTGACACTGTTCTGCCACACTGCAGTACATCAGTCATGCAAACATGCTTTATATTAGAGATTTCACTTTAAAAAGAGCTATGCTAGTATGTTTTTTATGTACCAAGGTGTTTTGCACCGTTTTCTAACCAGACATGATGCAACAAAGCAAAAAGCGATAAAAATGATTTCTTTCAAGTTAAGCTGAATTTCTTTCCTAACCAGAAGTGAGCATGATGAGAAACAGGGCATTTTGCTTTCATGACTGGTCGTTTGCTTTCTATTTCCCACAGTAACATCTCATTGGTCCAAAATCCTGCTCCACAGCAGAAAATTAAATATCAAATATGTTCTGAGCTTTCATTCACTCAAAAAATATATTTTAGCCTATTTTTAAAATGTATGCATTTCAATTTCATAACAAAATTCCATCAAATTGCATTGTGTAATGTTTAACTAAATTGAATTAATAAAGCTTAAAATATGTTTTTCTGTTTTTATTCTATAGTATTTTATTAAAGATTACTTTTTGTTATTAAATTGAAATGCATAAATCTTAAAATATATATATTTTTTGAGTGTTGTGGACAGAAAAATTACTGTTTGCGTTGCAGCTTGCTGGACACTACCGTGATGGTAAAACCGTGAATCCATCACTAAACCATGGTACATCAACTGTACTTCTTTAGAAAAAATTTTTTTTTTATTTTTTCCCTTTTTCACCCAATTTGGAATACCCAATTCCCAGTGCACTTTTTAAGTCCTCGTGGTCGCGTAGTGATTCGCCTCAATCTGGGTGGCGGAGGCTTCATGCCATCCACCGCGGCATCTGCGCTCAACTCACCACACGCCCCACCGAGAACGAACCACATTATAGCGATCATGAGGAGGTTACCCCATGTGACTCTACCCTCCCTAGCAACCTGGCCAATTTGGTTGCTTAGGAGACCTGGCTGGAGTCACTCAGCATGCCCTGGGATTTGAACTAGCGAACTCCAGGGGTGGTAGTCAGCGTCTTTTACCACTGAGCTACCCAGGCCCCCCCATTGACTGTAATTCTAAAGGTTACAATGTTATGTTATACAGTTTTACTGTATATTGGCTTATAGTGAACTAGATGAAAAACACACTTTTGTTCTATAAATTTAAGATTGCTATAAAAAAATAAAAAATTAACTGAACTCGACACAATGGTCATTGGGCCATAAATTGTTTCCTGATGTTCAACAGGCCTCCATGGCAACAGCCAAACCATCATTGCATAACTCTAGTAATGTTGTGCCCTTTCCTGTTGGCCGAGGCCAACGAACATATTTCTTAGAGTTTAAGAGGGCCTAAACATGCTTTCCTATGTGTTCATTCCCAGGACAATATTCCATAAGATTCCATGTGAAGTGACATCATGGAAAGACTCATGTATAACATCAGGAAACTGTGATCTTAAAACTTTTAAGCCTGGTAAACCAGTACATTACCCACTTCACATAGAGTCTCAAGACTCAAAACTTGTTTAACACTGGTTTTTGAGCACTTTTGAAAAAAGAAACATTGGGAACTATTTTACAATCAATGGAAGCATCTCAATTTGTGTACTTCCAGTACATACTAAAAGTATGTGCTTCACTGGAAATGGTAATGTATGTAATTTAAAGAGCTTTAAAAATGTTGTAGGAGCTTCTATCACCAACCTTTACACAGTGCTATGTTATGATATCGAAACACATTTACTATAATGCATAATTTGAAAAATTACATTTTAACACCTGTATTACAGATTACACACTTATTACAGTGTCATTAACTTTCATGGTAGCTAACCTCATACAGTGTTAGACTTTGGACTCCCAACCAAGCATGCAGGCTGACACGTGAGACGAAATTGTCACAGAAGCAACACAAAATGACATGGTTGCTTTAGAAAATGTGCTTTTCATTTCGCATTTGCTTTTAGGACACTATCGGTCAGGTTTAGGTTGACGTTTTAGGCTAGGGAGGTGCGTTTTGCTAATTAAAACCTCCATCTAACATTCACCTTAAAGAATTGTCTGATTACGACACCATTTCACTTTCATTTGCCATCCTCCTGCTGGACATTTCAATGGGAAACTGCAGCCAAACGTTTAATGAAGCACATAATTTCGTTTTTCAAAAATGTTGCCATGGTCACGTAATGTTCATGAGATCAGACTGTCTATAACAAAATTTAAAGTTGTAGGTAATATTAGCCAAAAATGTGTGCATCGATGCATACTACAAAAATCCTACAGAAATAATATCTTCTAGGCACCTTGGTGTACTATTCTTAACATAGTATGATTAGGAATGCACTAATCCTAATCTTGCATACTATTTATGATGGATAGTATGCAAATTAAAATCCAGTCATGGAGAATAATCTCTGCTAAATGTAACTATGATTAAACAAACTGCGAATTGATGGCTGGGCTTTAACAAAGCTCACCTGCCGGGCCGCACGTCTGGCCTCCCAGTACGGTTTTGAGTCTTCTACAGCTTTCCCGATCTTCTTCACCTGTTCATCCAGCTTGACAGTGGCCTCCACAAGGACAGCGCGAAACTTCTGCCTGGAGTCCTAAAGAACAGAGACACCAATGTAAGTCACCTGTAAAGATCTGACAGATGCCAAACTCGAGTCATACAGCTCATTCCACAACTACGAAACGCTTCAATAATCATTCTGTTGTTGCTCCCTGAAAAGCGCTGCTTCGGCAAACTCAATTCAACATGTAACACAGTTAACCAGGAATCTACACACTACCATCTAGACAGAAAACTCTTCCTCAGCAGAAGGAAACAAGCTTGTTTGTTGCGAGGCAGAATTGTATGCCGTATTTAGTTCTACCTGTGATGAATCTGTCGACAGGTGGATTTGGTTACATATGACACATATTTTAAAAACAGTGACATGTACATCCTTCCAGACAGGACCTCAATGACAAAAGAGATGTCAGAGAGATTGAAACTTCCTCAGACAGGACGCTTCCTGCTCCACACTGGTAATTAATCAGCCACATACAGTAAAAATACAGATAAATGTATGAGGGTTTTGTAATGTGTTTTTTCATAAAAAAGAGAACTTCAAAATTGGAACAAATAGCAGAAATTTGAAATTAGAAAAAGAGGACTTTAAAAAACATATGTCTGTATATTTGTTATATATATATATATATCATACCATAGTTACACCATGGTACACTCACAGTATTTTATTAAATGATGCATGGGCTATATGAGAGAAGTAAATCATAATTCAGCTTAAACAAAGTATTGAAATAGATATTTTTATTCCATTTTAGCAGCTGTTGAGAACTCGTGGCTTTCCAAACAGGAATTCTAGGCTCTGATAGAGGAGATTTCCTCTGTCCACTCAACAGATATGCAAAGGATGTCAGTCACATGTAAGACACTTCCTATTGGTTGGTGAAGGAAAGGGGTTAGGGCGGAGAGCTCTGAGACAATTTCCACTTTGGAATTTCGCCTGCAACCACTCCAGCAAAAACAGTGACAGCACAAAACAAGCATGTGAGCCTTACCTCCAGTTCTGTCTCCCATCTGTTGATGTTATCTGTAGACTGATTCAGTTTCTCAAGCTCACCCTGTAGTGATCAAGTGAGACATGGGGTGTTAAGATTGCAGTAAGATGGCTTTTGCAATCCAAGCAATAAAACAACATCTGGAATGTGTTATCCAAGTAACCCAAAACCCATGTTAGCTACACACCGATGACACACAGATGTTTCAAGCTGTTGGTTTTGTTAACAGATCAGTTTATTTTCCTGGATGGGTGAAGAATGAAAAAACTAGAACACCCTTAAAATAAAAGTTCTTTAACTTTACTAAAGAACAATTTTTGCCTGTGTTGGGATCTTGGCTAAAGTTTTATTTTTATTTTATTTTTTTTATTTTTTTGGAGAACTTTCTTCAAATCAGCAAGTTGGTTTATTGTTTCTTCATAGCACCACTACCTACAGTGGCCTGAAAAGTATTTGGACACTTTAGCCACACTTAAAAAATGTCTGAATGTGATTGTATTAAACAAGATATCTAACCAAGTGGCATTTATTTTAAAGAAAGATTGCTCAAGACACTTTTCAAGCAAAACATTTCATAAACAGAAGTTGTTAGTTTGGAGATGCTTAAAAAAAATAGATCAACTTTTCAAAATGAAGATAAAGTATTTGGACAATTATGGACACAAATAAAAATGAGACATTTGCTTTTCTCAGAATTAACTTTTCTGAACTATTTTTGCTCGATGACTTTTAATCAACTTATATCCAAATGTGTCTCCGTTTTGAACATTAGAACTATTGTTTTATAATTTGAACCGACAAATGTCTTTTGCTAAATGTTTTGCTTGTGAGCTTGTGCTATCTTTCTTTAAAGTAAATGCCACTTGCGTTTGTTTTT
>NC_059373.1:2987221-3064721 GCF_019703515.2 Myxocyprinus asiaticus | reverse complement strand
CATTTATGTGCTGCTTGGAGCTTCAAAGTTTTGGTCACCATTCACTTGCATTGAATGGACCAACAGAGCTGAGATATTCTTCTAAAAATCTTAATTTGTGTTCTGTAGAAGAAAGAAAGTTGAACTCATCTGGGATGGCATGAGGGTGAGTAAATGATGAGAGAATTTTGGGTGAACTATCCCTTTAAATGATACTTGTAATTGCAGTGTCTATTACTAAAAAACTATTTATGTAATGAATGAATAAAATGTCTAAAATTAAACATCACTGGTGGTTTTAAAGTACTAAGAAAAACTCAGACTTTGATTTGATATCCGATGGCTCATCATTTTTTATTAATAATCAAAAGAGGTTCTTCAAAGGTTTTTATTCCCAGTATTAAATATTTATAAATGTTTTGCCTTTGACTTAGGTGGGAGACATCTTAATCATATAATGTCAGATTATATTGCATTTGGATCATAATTAAATGTACCAGGAAAAGTAACATTTCCAAAAGTGGCCCACTTTACCTATAACATTTTTATTTTGATTATCATTAATACTTATTAATTTAAATAACTATCATGATTTATGTAGGATGCTTGAAAAGTATGATTAGGTAGGCCTGTAGGTAATATAAATGGTTCAGAGAGCAGATGTCTCTTTTGAGATGGTTCCTTAAGAAGATGATGACGATGCGCGGATGTGTTGTCATGTGACGTCATTCTACTGGAGGACAGGCGTTGTTCTTTGCACAAAAGGGCTGAACGGGGTCTGGTCCGTCAGGTGCAATTCAGAGAGGCTCGGAGCTTAAATACAGGCCGATATGAGCCAGTGAGATCACGCATCAGAGTACTGATCATCTTTAATCACTATGACGACGCAGCGTTCGTGATCAGCATCAGCATCAACCGCATCATCCGCCCTGCTCAGGTGCGCCGCATCCAGCGGAGAGGATGGAGTTCAAAGAGCTGGTGGACACAGCGGAGAAATGGTGCTCCGGAAACCCGTTCGATCTGATTTTCGCCGAGGACATGGACGAGAGGCGCCTGGACTTCTACGCCGAGCCCGGTGTGTCGTTCTACGTGCTCTGCCCGGACAATCTCACCGGAGGAACAGAGAATTTTGTAAGTATGAGTCTGACGTAATCGAGGAAGATGCTCTGCGGGGAGGGGGAGCTGTGTGACAGGTTTTGCCTGTCCCCAAATGTCCCCACAAGGAAATAGGCTTAATAAACTTACTAAATAATGTTTTAATTAAAATAAAAACATGCCAAAAGATTTGTGCTAGGGTTAGCGGATAGAAAATACTATTAGCTCTCAGTATAACACAGTTGAAGTCTATGGAAAGTCCCCACCATGACAGAAAAACATTACCATGTTTTTTGGACACCACAATGAGGGTAAAAGTTATTTGTTGAAATATAGGCCTCTGTTGGAATACCTTGGGAATATCATTGATGATTTGCTTGTGTTATAAAATCTTTTTATTTTTAAATGTCTCTAGTGATGTCACACATTTTGGATGTCTGACAGATGGATTTTTAGATGTTGTGGGTTAGATCTGATAGACTGTTCAGAGAGACATGGCTCAATACTGCAGCAGCATTGTTTCCAGGGCCTTAAAGTGTGTATTAATGTATTTTATTAGCACTAATGCTGAAAGCTGCATAGGTCACCAGATACTGTCGCTGAGGCATGAATAGTTCATTATACTGGGAAAGAAGCACAGACATTCACAGTGGAGAATGAAGAAACATATTCTCTTATACACACAGAATCTCAATGGTCTTCCTTCATGTAAAATGGTGGATTTAATTGGAGAACCTTAAAATAATGTGAGAAAGTGAAGGATTTATGACATATATATATACACAGAGTATATACACATTTTTCATGTCATTCATATGTTTTTAAAGCATTAAAGGAAATCCTATATCCCTATTTTATTACATGATTTCAAGTTAAACATGAATAAGTGACTTCTTAAGATGTATGGAGCACAAATACACCTTAATAATTATGATAATTTGTGAGAGAGTTTGCCATAAATGTGAAAGCCCTAAAACAGACAATTGATTGTTAACACAATTATTTTTTTGCCAAAATTTCCTACTCGTGATAGCCCTACTGGATGTTCTTTTCCATATAAAGAAAGTGGACAAAGACTTGGTCTGTAAAGCTCAAAAAAGTGTAAAAGTACCATTAAAATATTCACTGATAATGTCCCTCTCTGCCGAAGCTCTGAGATAGACTACAGAAGTCGAATGGACAACAAAAATGGCGCATTAAGGCCGTTTGGCGCTATGATTCCAAATGCTATTGGCTACAGCAGAGGGGAAGATTTTCAATGCGTACCAACTCAAAGCTTTCATATAGTTTCAGAAGACTTGGAATATCCTGTAGCGCTTGAGTCGACTATTTTTATGGTTCTTTTATAATGTTTTTTATTTTTTTAATTTTTTTTATTTTGGAGCTTTGCAGACCCAGTCCCATTTGACTTTCATTAAATGGTGAAGAGTGGTCACAGTAAATTCTTTCTTTTTTGTGTTTCATGGAGGAGAGAAAGTCATGTGTGTTTGAAATAACATGTAAATGATGACATTTACATAATGTATTTGATGACAGAAAATTCCTTAAAATTTGTGAAGGAACCTTGATAATGTCGCTCCACCCCATAAAGCTCCGATCAGTGTATTCTCTCATTACCCCACACACCTTACACATGACCACATCACATCGACCTGCACCATAGAGTCCCAAAGAACAGCTCACACGAACATCTCCCCAGCACCTGCACCAGCAGAGCATGATTGTATTACCCTGAATGATCGATGTCAAGTTAAGCAGGGGCACACAGAGAGAGATTATTTTATTAATTGCAAAATTATAATAATAATAATAATAAAGTGGTATACATATAGGAACCGAGAATTACAGAGATTTGAAAAAATAAAACAAACAGAACCTTGACTTTCTGTTCCATTAACGGTTCTTGAACGTGCATTCTTCAAACGATGTGGACGGGACATTGCTAAAATATTCTAAAAGTGTTTCCTACGCTACCATTCAGCGGCATTGCAACATCAGTGTGACCAGTGAGATTCAATTCCCGAATGAATAACTCTTATAAGCCGGTCCATTTGAATCTGTGTGGTCTGATTCCCAAACAAATAAACTTTACAAACCGGTTCTTTTCAATCTAGTACAAAACATAAAACTTGACTATTGGAACCCAACAATGAGTCTTGCGAGCTGGTTCTTTTGAATCTTCGACGTGAACAAATGACTCTCAACAGGCGTTTGTTTTTAGTGAATGAAGAACTTATTGAACTCTTTCAACTTGAACAGTGACATCAACTGAATGTAGCACATAGTGTAAACCTCTTTTGTTCTTTTTTTTTTTTTTCCTTTTTTTTTCTTCTATTGTCTCATTAAACATTTTGCTCAAATGGGTTTGAGAGAAGAAGATCATTTGTGGCATCTAGTAAAAAATGGTTCCTCTTGCTTGGATAAATATAACAGGACAAAGAGTTTGAGTGTCCCAGTTTCTCTGCTGCAAGCACAACTTTGACTTCAGAGAAAGTTTTCAGTATTTTTTTAACCATATGTGTACCCATTTTAAAAATCCAGAAATAAAAATATCAGTTAGTTTGTATTAAAATAATGTTTAGTCTGATTACAGTTTCCAAAAATTTCTGTGCTGATATAATTTGACAAACAACATCTCTCTTTTAATAAGGATTTCCAGACATGTTATTTATTTATTTATTGAGCATGTATAGCATGTATTCAACTTCAGATGTCAGCATTTATCTGTAAAACCCTTTGTAATGGGGTTCAGGATGGGCAAGGAGGAGGTGGGAACCGGCAGAACAGTCAACATAACTTTAATTACATAACTGAACTTAAACAAACATATACACGCAGACACACATCGGCCACGTGTGTCTCTCTTTTCTCTCTCGAAGTGGGGCCTCCAGCTCATCTTTATCCCCCTCCCAGCTGATTACAACAATTCAGCACCGGGCGTGCATCCTCACAGCCCGGCCACGCCCTCCTCCTCGTCACACTCCTCCACCACCCGATTCAGGCTGGGAAAACCTCCAGCATGACGTACTTCCCTCCCTTTCTGAAGGGGAGGTGTTGCCCTTCTAGCCATCCTTCTGCCGGCAGGTGTTCCCCGCCTCTCTGGAGCCCTGGTAGAGATGAGGGGAGGGAGAGGGGAGAGGGAAAGAGTGAGGGGGTGAGACAGAGAAAAACTTGCTTGCCAGTCCCCGGACACCCCATCGCCTGGTCCTCAGTCGCTCCTCCCCTGGCAGACGGCAGCAAGTCCTCCGACACCTGGTAGATGGTAACGGCTCCTCCCCTTCCTGGCAGATGGCAGCGGTTCCTCCGACTCCCAGTGGACAGCAGCGGCGAGGACTCCACGACAGCACCTCGCTCCTCCTTCCCAGGTTTAGGGGTTCAGGATGGGCAAGGAGGCGGGAACAGTCAACATATCTTTAATTTGATATAAAATGCTGAACTGAAACATAACAACACACACACAGACACGTGTGTCTCTCTCTCTCTCTCTCTCTCTCTCTCTCTCTCTCTCTCACTGCCATCCCCGGCTCCTCTTTATATCTCTCCCGGCTGATTGAGCTGATTCAGCGCCGGGCGCCCACCCTCATGGGCCAGCCACGCCCTCCTCTTCATCACACTCCTCCACAGCCTGATTCAGGCCGGGGAAACCTCCGGCTTGACGTACTCCCCTCCCTTTCTGGAGGGGAGGTGTTGCCCTTCCTGCCGTACTTCTGCTGGCAGGTCTTCCCCACCTCTTTGGACCCTAGGAGAGGGGAGGAAGAGGGGAGAGGGAAGGGGGAGGATACAGAGAAAGAGAGGAAGAGAAAAAAAAACTCTGCCATTCGGTCCTTGGCCAGCTGGGCAGCGGTCCTCCACGACGCCGGGCGATGAAACTGGACCTTGCCCCCCAGACATCAGCGGCTGCTCCGCCTCCCGGCGGATGGCAGTGAGCTCCCCCGCCCCCTGGTGGCTGGTAGCGGCTCCTCTGCCCTCTGGCGACCGGCAGCGGCTCCTCCGCTACCTGGTGGATGGCAGCGAGCTCTCCCGCCACCTGGCGGACAGCAGCGGCTCCTTTGGCTCCTTCGTCTCCTGGCTAAAGACAGCAGGCTCCTCCGCCTTTGGGCGAACCGCTCCAGTACCACCGTATCATATCTCCTTGGTGCCGTGACCTTCCCCCAGCAGATGACACGTTCGGCACCACTGTGGCAGACTCTGCCTTCCCTACCAAGGAGGAAGCGAGAACCATAGTGAACAATCAACAAAACTTTAATTATATAACTGAACTTAAACAAACATAAACACACAGACAAACACACAGCAGCCGTGAGTGTGTCTCTCTCTCTCTTGATCTGGCACCTCCGGCTCGTCTTTATCCCCCTCCCAGCTGATTAGGACAATTCAGAGCCAGGCATGCGTCCTCATGGCCCGGCCACGCCCTCCTCCTTGTCACACCCTTATACAGAACAGCTGCACTATATTGTTTAGCGCTTTGCCACTCTAGAATATGTGAAAAGGGAGGTAAAAAGAAGTGCCAAGTTGGTTTAGATTAAGAAAAATAGAAAATAGTTTTCTAATGTCTCACTGTCTTAAATTTATGGTTAAATAAATATTTAAATATTAAATATAATCAACATGAAACAACATCTGCAACCCATTTTATTTCCATAATGTAACATATATCCAATTAAAACTGGTTACTCAATGGGTGGGACTTGATTTTATCCACTGGAGATTTAAATATTAATCTTAAATCATTCAGAGAACAGTGGTGCTGCTGGTGATATCATGTGTTTAAACTAATTCTGTGTGTGTTTTCAGCATGTGTGGAGTGAGAGTGAGGACTGTCTGCCGTTTCTGCAGTTAGCACAGGATTACATCTCCTCCTGTGGGAAGAAAACACTGCTGGAGGTGCTGGACAAAGTCTTCAGATCCTTTAGGCCTGTATGTCTCTCTCTCTTTATTAGATTCTGATCTGTTCTGTTCCTTTTAGTCTGTTCTGTTTTTCTGTTCTGTTATGGCATATCTGAGTTAATTTGATTCTGTTCATTCTATTCAGCTGTTCTGTTATTGTCTATTTGAGACAATTCAATGTTGTTCATGCCATGCCATTCTATTCTATTCTATTCTATTCTATTCTATTCTATTCTATTCTATTCTAATTTGTTTAGTTGTTCTGGGCCTGTATGCACAAATATTTTTATCTTACCACTAGGAGTTCTTCTAAGAGTTCCTAGCTAAGAGTTTTTACTTAAAAGCTATTCACAAAACTACTAAGAGCAAGTTTTACTAAGGAAATCTTAAAAGAGTCAGGTGGAGTTGACCATGTTGCTATGGATGACGTCACATTTTATGAGCTCACTCTTTTAAATCACCCAAAGTGAATGGTAGACAGGGAAACGCTATTTCTCAGGAAATTCCTCATAGACAGATAGCGGTATATATACAGTATTACAAATATAATATAAGATAGACAGATAGAGGAAAATATATATCAAGTATAAGATAGACAGAGAGAGAGAGAGAGAGAGAGAGAGAGAGAGGGAGGGCATATATAGTTTGATGGATGATTTTGCAGACGGATGACAGAAATTCTCAATTTATCCACACTACAAGTTTAGTTTTGCCTGTGGCCAGAGAGCGCAAATGTTGAAACTAAGTGTTATTTTATGCATTTTTGAGCAAGATAAGAACAGGACGAGTTTTGTTCATGTTTACTGTTCTGTTTTATAATTTTTTAAAAAGTAGTGTTTATTTGGCTGGAGTTTGTGGGGGTTACCATTGTGGTCAAGACTGGTGCTTGTGCTTTAGTTGAGGATGAACTTATAAGTAATGTTTGATTTGAATGCTGCTTAGCTCTATAAGCAGTTACTATCATACTGCCAGTGCAATAGTTTCTCTGTCCTTACACTTGCTCACCCGGCATATACTAATGATTAAAAAATTTAAGTAATTTGAACCAACATAAAATAATTAAATAAACCTTAGTAAATGAATACAATTACATGAGACCAATATAAAAAAAATTAAGCTTGATTAACATAATAAAGTTGAGTTAAGCCAACTATAGTAAATTGATTTGACCTAATCCAACTAAATTATGTTGGTTTAATGAAACTGAATTAATTAGAAGGAACTTAATTAAATTACTTGTAAAAACTTTCATAAATTAAATTAAGGTAATGAATTCATTTTTTTGAGTGCAGTGTTATAGTATTAAAATACATCCACTCAATTGCGATCCAGGCGACACATTTTTAAAAGGTTTATGTCATAATAATATTCTAATACATTGTTTTTAATGTAGATTGATGACAGCAGACATGCTTCGGGTCATTTGTGAGTCACTCTCAGGAGGACTTCTATGCTGTCGTGGGTTTAGGAGCTCCTTTTAGCGTTAAAATGCTTCATGAAGTACTCTTAGATGAAAGTCCAAAAATTTGGAGTGACACACCCCTCATTTTTAAGAGTTGCTCCTAAATTTCTGCGTTAGGAGCTACTTTTAGACTTAAGATTTTTTGTGAGTACGGGCCCTGTTCTATTTGAGATTATTCTATTCTATTCTATTCTATTCTTTTCTGCTTAGTTATTCAGTTCTGTTCTTTTTGATACTGTTCCTTCCATTTCATTCTATTCTATTCTATTGTATACTATACTGTTTAGTTGTTCTGTTCAGTTCTAGTCTATTTGAGACAATTCAATTTGGTTAATGCTATACTATTCTATTCTATTCTATTCTATTATGTTTAGTTATTCTGTTCTAGTCTATTTGAGACAATTCGATTTGATTCATGCCATACCCTTCTATTCTATTCTATTGTATACTATACTGTTTAGTTGTTCTGTGCAGTTCTAGTCTATTTGAGACAGTTCAATTTAGTTCATGCTATTCTATTATATTCTGTATTCTGTTTAATTCTTCAGTTCTGTTGTTTTCTAGTCTTTTTGATACTATTCCTTCCATATCATTCTATTCTATTTGATTTTGTTCATACCATTCCATACTTTTCTATTCTATTCTATTCTATTCTATTCTATTCTATTCTATTCTATTCTATTTAGTTGTTCTTTATGGTTCTAGTCTATATACTGTGGTCTAGTTTAGATTTGATTTTGTTCATACCATTCCATACTTTTCTATTCTATTCTATTTAATTTTTCTGTTCTGTTCTAGTCTATTTGAGCCAATTCAATTCTGTTCATCCCATTCTGGGCCTTGTTTCCCAATAACATTTGATCTTAGCGGTTTTACAAACATTATTTTTCACGTGCATTTCCTAAAACTGCACTTAACATGAACACGTGAGGACGTGCTTTAAGTGCTACTTAAGAGAGTCACTGTCCGTAAGTGCTGAAATGTGGCCGCATAGTTCTGCTCATCATTATAACTTCATTATATTTGTGTGTAACTTTATAAACGCTTGTAACTTACCTAGAAATATTTAAAGATATTTTCTTAAATGTACAACCTAATTTACGACATAATTACATTTTGTCTTTCATTTTTGCAGAAAGTTAAATTTCTTTTACACAATCACTGCTTCATTCATCAGGTGTACATTTGTAATATTTCATTTTCACAAATTGCTCTGTGGGTCGAAATGAAAGCTTCCAGGATCAAAGAAGACAGTGGAGGCCCTGTGTATGATCCTACTAATGACAAGCATTAATTGAATCAAACGTTCACAGTTATTGGAGTGCAAAATCAGGAGAGCTGCACTTTAGGAACATTCACCAAAGGAAGGTCTGCTCTTTACTCCCAAAAGTGATAACGGTAACAGCAATGCTACAAAACATGTGTGGATCTTCATAACGTGTGGTGCGGGCGAGAGCACCCTTTGGTGTCAGAGAGAAAGAGGAGATGAGGATGATGAGCCAATATACAGTCGATTTTTCTTGCACAGAAGCAAATCATTAACTTTTTCCTTCTCTCTCTAATTTTATTTTATACAGTTCCTGCAACAATCATTCCACCACTTTGTTGTTACCAACTTGTCCACAAATAACTTAATTGTTTACTAATTAATTTATCTGTTTATCCAATATTCTCTAATCATTTATTGCATTTATTTATTAGTATTATAATTTTTATTATTAATATTACTATTTTTATTAGCCTTATCAGTTAAAATAAAAATAAATAAAATATTGTGTATGTATTCTGATATTAAAGTCTCAGCATGAGTATTTATTTGTGTAATTTGTCAATTGTCCTGCAGGTGTCTGCATAAGTCCATGTCCTTACGATGCTTTTTGCCCTGTACGATTACTCCAAAGTACTCTACGAGTATTTTCAAGAACTACTTTAGTTGCGATGCCTTTGGGAAATGGGCCGCAAAAATAAGATGAATCGTGAGATGGATTCTACGAACTACTTATGATGCTTTTGGGAATCGAGGGTGTTTAGCTGTTCTGTTCTAGTCTATTTGACTGTTCTGTTTAAATGTTCTGTTTTATTTCTGTTCTATTCAATTGTGAATTTCTCCTGCAGCTCCTGGGTCTTCCAGACATTGATGATGACACATTCGATCAGTACCATGCAGACGTGGAGGAGGAACCAGACCACCAACAGATGGGTGTGAGCCAGCAATAGGGCCCAGCAGAGAGGCTCAGCGCTGGTCCACAGCCCCTTCTCTCTGAACCACACTTACCTGGCTCTTCTCCTTATACACACACACACACACACACATGGGCTTTCTTTTTGTGTCATGCACACACACTGCACCTTTACACCCTTAAACATCTGGCCAGCTTTCCTGCACCATGGTTCTTGCTTTTTCATCTACTGTATATTACTTTTATCTCACTTTCATTAACTCTCATCACTTTCATCCAGAGCTAAAACAAATCTCACTCCCAACTCTCATAACTCTGTTTAAATCTACACCTTGTAACCTAGTTGAGCAAGTTTGCTCACATTGCATTGTGAGATACAGCATTCCTTTCATTGTGCTCTGGTTGTATACTTTGTAGTGCGTTGCAGAAATAGCGTGAGTAGTATGGGAGTTTGCCATTTCGAGCAGAGCCATTGTGAATTTGCTGAAGAATAAACAAAGATAGCATTACTGAGAACCCTGAACGACATCAGAATGTCAAACCAGAGAATCAAACCAGATATTCATCAAGGTTAATAGTTCTCAGTTAAAAAAGTTTCACCCAAAACTGAAAATTCTCTCATCATTTACTCACCCTCATGCCACTCCAGATGTGTATGGTTGCCAAACACAGCAAAACTGAGATTTTTAGAAGAATATCTCAGTTCTGTAGGTCCATACAATGCAAGTGAATGGTGATCAGAAATCAGAAGGTCCAAAAATGACAAATAGGCAGCATAAAATTAATCCATATGACTCCAGTGGTTAAATCTGTATCTTCTGCAGTGATATGATAGGTGTTGGTGAAAAACAGATCAACATTTGAGTCCTTTTTTCTATCAATCTCCACCTTTGACCAGCCCCAACCAGTAGGTGGCTGAATGTGAAAGTGAAATTGTAGGTTTACAGTAAAAAAGGACTATTGATCTGTTTTTCACCCGCACCTATCATACTGCTTCTGAAGACATTGATTAAACCACTGGAGTCATATGGATTACTTTTATGCTGCCTTTTTGGACCTCCTGAGTCTTGGTCACCATTCACTTGTATTGAATGGACCTACAGAGCTTAAATATTCTTCTTAAAATCTTCGTTTGTGTTCTGCTGAAGAAAGAAAGTCATACACATCTGGGATGGCACGAGGGTGAGTAAATGATGAGATAATTTTCAGTTTTGGATGAACTATCCCTTTAAGGTCCATTATGGAAGCATTGTGTCTTTGATTAAGGAACTTGCCTTTAAAGTGAAATCTGTTGTAAACTGCTCCAAAGTGTGTGCTAAATGACAAATGCCAAATAACCAAAACTGCTGGCATGTGCATACTGAGTGTCTGTCAATAAGAATCAAATCAACAAGATCAGAAGTTAAAGTCTCAGTATCAGTGAGACAGAGCTAATTGTGTCACTGCGTGTGTATGGGTGGGTACGAGGTTTAAATGGGCCCCTCTTCTTTTACCTTGATCATTGTCTTGTATGCTTTTATTGTCTTTTGATAGTATTAATCTACATATAAGACCTGGTTTATCTATTCCTTTATCTGTTAGTTTTAAGAAACATCCACTCTATCATCTGACAGGTAAAAGATCAGAATTATTCTAAATAAAGTAATCTAAAGAAAACGTTATTCACTCACTCTTAGAAATAAAGGTTCTTCGATGGTTCTTTGGTTTAGAAAATGCTGTTCTAAGATCCATTTGACTGTATAGGGTTCTTGAGTTGGCTATATAGTTCTTTTGAGATCAAAGAAAGTTGTTGATGTAACAATTATTGTGACCACTTGAAAGCATCATGTTATTATCTGCTTCACTCTTATCAGTGCACAGCATGTCATAATCATGATGTAAGAACTGCACAGTCTGTGCCACATGAGGTCAGCAGAGGCAGAATATGTTTCTAAACAACATACTGTGTGGATTTGCTGATGTTAAACGTGTGTCTACTAAACTTCCACCGTCTGCTTCCATAGTGTCTTCCTATGTTATATCAACATTATATGGAAGTGTTTCAGTACTGAGATCAAAACTGCTGTTTTTTTTTTTTTCTGATTGTCTTTCCTTTGTTGCGTCCGAGCTCTGCAGTGGTTCTGTGATTTGATTCTGTTATTTTTGATTTCATTTAATGTGTTTTGTTTTGTTTGCCCCTTGGTTTTCAGTGATATTACTCAATTTTGGCTCTTTTTGTTGTTTTAATTACTGAACTTTGTTTGTTTTTGTACCATAACTTTATTTATTTATTTGTTTATTATTTAATTATTTTCCATTCTTTTAGTGTAAATACATGTGTGAATATTTTATTGATGTATTTGTGTTGTTTTGTTTATTTATTTATTTTCTGTTCTCTTTGTTTGAATATCACATTTATCAATTAATTAATTTATTATGTTCTCTTTGTGTGTAAATTCACGTGAATATTTTATTTATTATTTATTTGTTTGTTTTCTGTTCAATGTGTGAATATTTTATTTCTGTATTTGTTTGATTGTTTTATTTATTTATTTTCTGCTTTCTTCTAATGTAAATCCATTTGATTTATTTAATGTATACGTACATATTTTGGCTATTTATGTGTTTATTTGTACTTGTTTTCTTAGTATGTAAATCAATTGTATTTATTTATTTATTATGTTCTCTTTGTGTGTAAATCCATAAGTGGATTATGTTTATCGGTTTATTTATTTTCAATTATTTTGTGTATGTAAATCCATGTGTGGATGGTATTTAGTCACCTTTTTAAACTAATTATTACGTTTCTAAAAAGAATGTTAAAATCTTAAAATGTGGTAAAATTGAAAATATTGTAATTGATTTCAGATGAATGTTAAACAACCCCTTGTCCAGACTTATGAAGAATTAAAGTGAAATTTGTTTGGGTCAGCATGTACTGTAACCTCAGATTCTACAATAAAGTTTTAACGTTATGACTGTATTCTTTGTCTCATATTAGCGATAACTTTGCAGTGTTTTCATGGTGTTGTCCAGGTGAGGTTACCTGTGCGCGTCACCGCCCCCTGCGCGTCCTCGTCTGCTGTGACGTCACCCGGGCCAATCCCTGTTTTCCCACTCACCAATGAGCTTTAATCATACTTAACACGGTACATGTGATCTTATGCGTTTGTTTGAGCGCGTGTCAGTGATCGGAAGTGTGTGTGTGTTTTCAATAGACTCATTTGGAGTTATTATGGTTTTTCCTTTTGGATCTCCAAGTTTTGCGCTTTGTAGACAATAGGCATATTAGTCCGCATTATTTTGCACGTAACTGCTTTATAAATCAAAATATTGTGGAACATTTTTAGGTTAAAACTTTTATAGCCTTAATTCAGTTTTTAAAGTGTGATCTGAAGTAAGATGGGACCGAAGCAGAGCAGTCCAGCAGCCGAAGGCGTCCGTGTCCGGGCTTACTCCAGTTCTGATGTGACGAGCGGCTCTGGTTCGGCGGCGGTTCTCCGGTACTACGCGGGCGGCTTGGCGGGACAGATCGGTGAACCAGTGCAGTATTCATCAGACAGACCCGGTTCATTCATCCAGAGCGCGATCATACCGACCGGCGGCCGGAGAGATGTGACAGACGGGGAGAGAGCGCTGCTGATCGGATCTTTACCTGCGCACCTGTCGCCTCACCTGCTGGGCGGTAAGAGTCTCTCTAACCTCACATGCCCTATCACAGGTGGAGCGTTTGCAATATTTATTAATTATGCAAAAGCAAAATACAGTAGTGTTTTGCTCATAATAAAAGCATGTTTTGAATGTAATGTAGCCTAAATTATTTAATTACCGTATTTTATGCAAACTGACCTTATATGACCTTATTATAATCAAAAGTTAATGTAGGCTTGTGCATCATATTATAATGCACCATATTGATCTTTTCTTATGAATACTGACCTTATTTTATAACCTTCACATATATGTGAAGGTTATAAAATTAGGTCAATAAAATAAGGTTGATTATGATAAGGTTATATAAGGTTAGTATTCATAAAATTATTATTATTATCATTAAGTTACATAATAGAAATAATATTTAAAATATGATTTCATGACTTTGAGCAAAAGAGTAAAACTTCACATTCACAATACACTCAAAAAAATTAACCAATTTATAAGATTTAAGCATTTCAATTCTTTAAATAAATAACTAAAATTATTATTATAATTATTAAGATTTTTTTTTATTGTAATACATAAATCTTAGAAGTGTTTTTGAGTGTATAATAAGTTACTAAATATTTTATTTATAAATAAATAAAAATATTTAAGATTTACACATTTCTATTCCATATCAAATTTCAATAAAAGTGAATAGAGAACTCTTTAAATCCATAAAATAAAACAATTAAACTCATAAAACTTGAGCATTTTTTTAAAAATTAAAATTCAGAATTTCCAGGAAAGTTATGAAAATTTAATGCGTAAATATAGGCTTCAATATTTTTTTGATTGTACAGTCAGAAGATTATTTAAATGATTGTATGACCTTATAATCATACTGTCATTTATTCATTATATTTTTTAATGCAGCTTGTTGGCCGTATCATATTATAATTTACCTGATATGGCCATATAACCAATAAGGTTTTATTTATTTTATAATTATATATACAATATATATATATATATATAATATGGATACAGAGGGATTTTGAATGGTTATCAAGACTACCTGCCAGCCACATAATTGAAAGTTATTTCATGGCTTATACTGATAATGATCAAAGTATATCAGTTTCTGTATGTCACGTCCTGAATGTTCTGTGATCTAGAACAGAACTGTATAGTGACTGTTAGTGGTTTTGTTCTGGATTTGTTGTGGTAACTTTAAACAGACTTCCTCATCTAGGAATAAGAAAACATGGAAACAGAGTTCCTTAACAGTCACTTCTCAGATCAGATATATTCAAGAGGGTTGAATGACTCTCAAACAGACAACTAATAATTAATTTGCACTAAGCTAGTTTAGATTCACAGATCTGACCCTTAAAAATCCAGGGAAAGTGTAACTAAAATACAGTGTTGGATTATTCTGACCTTTGAGTGGCAATAAATATCAAACTTCAAGTATGTTTGGTTGAAATAACAGATTTGATCATCAAACTATAACTTAAGAGTTTATTGAATAAATGAGTTCTTCTAATCTAGTGGAAGGGTGGCACTTATTGAATTTGCTCAAATTTGCATCCTTAATATTTTTATTATGTAACCATTTAATCAATAAGGTTCCTATGAGTGTGAATAACATAATCTTGGCTAAAGGGGTTGCAGTTAGCCATGGATATATCCACATATCATGGCCTCTTGTACTTTATTGCTTAATTGAATAGTTTATAATAGGTCAGATTGATAAGAAACTTGCGGAAATGTGCTGATCTGGAACTCGGTGATTCACATGAACGTGTGCAAGGAGCTTTCACATCTGTCACATTTAATGCATTGCTTTTCATTCTGAGACAGTTATTGTGTCTGATAACAAGCTATTCCTGTTCCAGTTCCAGTCAAAATCCTTTTTTATGAGTCATGTTTAAAAGGTGGTGCGCAAGTGTTTGGTCACCAGTGTTTTGTTGATGAGAAACAGTCTGATAACACTCATTAATCTTATTTAATTGTCTTTTTATTATAGTTTAAAAAAATATGTCAGCTTTAAAATAGCAGTTTTTGAGTGGCATTTTGTTGCATATGTTTTGGATTCTCTTACATGGCTTTTGTATTCAAGAATAATGTGACTTTTTCAGATTTAAGAAAAGCAGCCTCAAAAAGTATTTACTTAAAGGTAAAGTGTCTTTTTGCACTACTAGCAGCATCGATCAGAACTGCAAAAACATTGACTATTTTTAAACAGGTTTCCTGAACACTCCTCCAGTCTTTCATTGGTCAGTAACCAGATAGTCCCGCCCCAAACTCCCACCATTCATTGAGCCAGTATTGCAGCAAGCAAATAGAGAAATATTTGGATAACGCCACACAGTCATAGTTATACTGTTTTGATGAAATCAACCCATGAATGGCTCACTCATTGTTGACTACATTTTAGGGGTGGGGATGTGGTAAAATATAGAGGGAAAAAAACCCCTGCAAAGATTGAAGGGACATTCTGCACTTTATCTGTTGACACATGTTTAGGAAAAGTCAAAGTTCATTAAGCATGTGTGTGTCATGTGGGGTCTTCCACAGGTGATGTAATCAGTAAAGAATTTGGTGCATTCTCCATCAATAATATTTCCTTTCAACCTTTTTGATAAGTAGTGTTGGTCCATGGTAAAAACAGTATTACTTGTTTGAGAGCTGTAAATATTTTAGGCTGTGTCTGAAACTTAAGGCATGCTGTCTTGCTGCCCATTCAGTGTTTGGTACTGTACCTCCTAAGGTCCCCCCCAAGTTTTGGACACAACCTATTTGTGCATGCTCTTCATATTTCCTTTTGACCTTTGGCCTTGTTGATAATTGCTTGTTTTCAGGGGCAATAGAGCAGTTCTCAGCTCAGTTTGTAGCTTGTTTTAAGTGTATTTTAAAATTAAAATACTAAAACAGTACTGTAGGTCCAGGGCCGGCCCGTGGCACAGGCGATGTAGGTGGTCATCTAAGGTGCAAAATGAAAGGGGGACGCCTCACGAGAGGGATTTTTTTTTTTACAACAGCACCCTCTCATGACGACTGTGTGCCCCTCTACACCTGTGTTGAACAACATGTTCCATTAACATCCTTACATTGCTGATAAATGGTTACATATGGTGACCATACGTCCTCTTTTTCGGACCTGGAAAAAAAAAATGCCTGGCCAGGATTGCAAAATTGCCTTAAAATGTCTGGGAGTTTGCTTTGAATTTTTAGGAAGGTGCTTTCTATAGTTAGGACTATCATACATTTAGCATATTTGCTACTGTGCGTCAGTTTTTAAGTGTTTACGTGTCCTTATGTGATTATTCTGATTGAGAGCGGCTGCGGCAGAGCACGCACTCTTTCAAAGTACTTTTTTTTTAAACATTCTCTATCCCCATGGGGACCCGGGGTAGAATAGGTCCCTAGCACCCCCTTGCTATTAAATAAAGGCGACGAATGGGGCGACTTGTTGGTCGTAAGTTGCGACCCGTGTCTGTGGAAGAAGAGATCCTGCCATTTGAGGAATGTGGGCAGTTGCGACTCCCACAGATCCAACACAATGCTTAGGCTCCAATTTCATATAGACGGGCGGTTGGAGAGGCCCGATCCAATCAAGCGGCTAGTCATGACGTGCCCTGGGTAATTACTGGCATTTAAATCAGCCACAATTACATTTTTCCCTGAAGGCGGTGGCATAGGTTCAATCAAACAATTTGAGCTTTTAGCTCTTATTGCAAGAGTACAGTTATGCTCAAAAGTTTGCATACCCTGGCAGAAATTGTGACATTTTGGCATTGATTTTGAAAATATGACTGATCATGCAAAAAAAGTATTTTATTTAAGGATAGTGATCATATGAAGCCATTTATTATCACATAGTTGTTTGGCTCCTTTTTTAAATCATAATGATAACAGAAATCACCCAAATGGTCCTGATCAAAAGTTTACATACCCTTGAATGTTTGGCCTTGTTACAGACACACACAGGTTTAAATGGCAATTAAAGGTTAATTTCCCACACCTGTGGCTTTTTAAATTGAAATTAGTGTCTGTGTATAAATAGTCAATGAGTTTGTTAGCTCTCACATGGATGCACTGAGCAGGCTAGATACTGAGCCATAGGGAGCAGAAAAGAACTGTCAAAAGACCTGCATAACAAGGTAAGGGATCTTTATAAAGATGGAAAAGGATATAAAAAGATATCCAAAGCCTTGAAAATGCCAGTCAGTACTGTTCAATCACTTATTAAGAAGTGGAAAATTCAGGGATCTCTTGATACCAAGCCAAGGTCAGGTAGACCAAGAAAGATTTCAGCCACAACTGTCAGAAGAATTGTTCGGGATACAAAGAAAAACCCACAGGTAACCTCAGGAGAAATACAGGCTGCTCTGGAAAAAGACGGTGTGGTTGTTTCAAGGGGCACAATACTTGTTGACACCTCTCCATACATAGCGCTTATGGTTGTGACCATAAAGCTCTATTTTGGTCTCGTCACTCCAAATTACTGTGTGCCAGAAGCTGTGAGGTGTGTCAAGGTGTTGTCGGGCATATTGTAACCAGGCTTTTTTGTGGCATTGGCTTCTTTCTGGCAACTCGACCATGCAGCTCATTTTTGTTCAAGTATCGTCGTATTGTGCTCCTTGAAGTTAAGTTGGAAAAGCTCCCAAATTTTAAGTCTGTGAAATCCTTTGCATCTGTAACATTACCAACCAAACACATAGTTGAGTGCCAGACAGATGTGACCTGGCTAACAAAAGACAAACCACAGTTAATCAGTCAAAAAAGAAAGTACAAAGAACTCAAACCTCTACTAGTCAAACACTAACCGGAGCTAGTGAAGAACCAAATCTGACAATGGAACATTCCCTAATATCAAAAGAAGCCACAACAAAGCACAAAAACGCAGCAACAAAAGGCTAGTCTGGAGAACAGGCCACGGAATTCTGACCATATAAAAGATATAGGTTTGGCGGAGATCTTAGAACCCCGCAGTCGGAGTCCCTCTCCTAAGAGTAGGAGTAGAGTCCATGTTCCAATGCTACCAACTTGGCAAGTAACAGTATTATTCAATGGAGTTGTCGAGGTGTCAAAGCAAACTTTGCAGAACTTCAATGACTAGCCATGTTATTTAACCCTCTTGCATTTTGTCTCCAAGAAACACACTTATCACCAAATAGTCAAATATCCCTTAAATGGTTTGTAAGTTTTAATGCAAATGGACCAAACATACAACGTCCTTAAGGAGGAGTAAGCATCTTAGTTCATCGCAATGTAATTCACAGTCAAGTCACAATAGATACTAATCTACCAACAATAGCTGTACGTTTAACCCTCCGTAAGGGCCATCACATTGTGTTCCATTTACTTGCCTCCAGATACACCTGTTACACTTCAAGATCTAAACAATCTTGCTGATCAACTCCCAACCCCCTACATACTTGCAGGTGACTTCAACGGTCACAGCCCATTACGGGGAGGAAATCACACAAATAGGAAGGGAAAAATACTTGAAGACTTCATCAGTAACGATGAACTGTGTATCCTCCGTAACGGCTCAGACACTTACCTGCACTCAAATCAAATCAAATTAAATCACTTTATTGTCACACAGCCATATACACAAGTGCAATGGTGTGTGAAATTCTTGGGTGCAGTTCCGATTAACATAGCAGTCGTGATAGTGATGAGACATATACCAATTTACAATAACATCAAATTAACACAACACAATTTAAACATCTGTTATACACATAATTACACTCAACAGTATACAAATAATAACATACACTGTACAGTATACAATGCGCACTATATAGATACACATTATTCAATAAAAATAAAAAATAAAAATATAGAAAAAAGTGTATATATATATATATATATATATATATATATAGAATGTACAGTATTGTACTGTATTGACATTCAGGCTGTCGGTTGATAGTCAGTTGTTAAGAGAGAACATAATATAATAATAATAATATAATTTATGACAGTCTGGTGTGAGATATAAGAGTAAGGGTAATAAAGTGCAGTGCTGATGTGTTTTGATCGTGGGAGATCAAGCGTTCAAAAGTCTGATTGCTTGGGGGAAGAAGCTATCATGGAGTCGGCTGGTGCGGGTCCTGATGCTGCGATACCGCCTACCTGATGGTAGCAGTGAGAACAGCCCATGGCTCGGGTGGCTGGAGTCTCTGATGATCCTCCGAGCTTTTTTCACACACCGCCTTGTATATATTTCCTGGAGGGAGGGAAGCTCACCTCCGATGACGTGTCTGGCAGTTCGCACCACCCTTTGCAGTGCTTTGCGGTTGTGGGCGGTGCTATTGCCGTACCAGGCGGAGATGCAGCCTGTCAGGATGCTCTCCACAGTGCAGGTGTAGAACCGTGTGAGGATGTGGCGGTTCATTCCAAACTTCCTCAGCCATCTCAGGAAGAAGAGGCGCTGATGAGCCTTCTTCACAACGACTTCAATGTGGATGGACCATGTGAGTTCCTCAGTGATGTGGACACCCAGGAACTTGAAGCTGCTGACTCTCTCCACTGGTGCTCCATTGATGGTGATGGGACTGTGTTCTCTGTCTTTTCTTCTGAAGTCCACCACAAGCTCCTTTGTCTTACTGACGTTGAGGGAGAGGTTGTGCTCCTGACACCAGTGTGTCAGAGTGTGTACCTCCTCTCTGTAGGCTGTTTCATCATTGTCAGTGATCAGACCTACCACCGTCGTGTCATCAGCAAACTTGGAGCTATGTGTTGCCACACAGTCATGTGTGTACAGGGAATACAGGAGTGGGCTGAGAACACAGCCCTGTGGGGCTCCAGTGTTGAGGGTCAGTGATGAGGAGATGTTGCTGCCTATTCTAACCACCTGGCGTCTGCTTGACAGGAAGTCCAGGATCCAGCTGCACAGCGAGCTGTTTAAGCCCAGAGCCCGGAGTTTCTCATCTAGCTTGGAGGGCACTATGGTGTTGAATGCTGAGCTGTAGCCTACAAACAGCATTCTCACATAAGTGTTCCTTTTTTCCAGGTGGGAGAGAGCAGTGTGTTGTAGATGCAATGGCATCATCAGTGGAGCGGTTGTTGCGGTAAGCAAACTGCAGCGGGTCAAGAGAGAATGGCAATACAGAGCAGATGTAATTTCTGATTAGTCTCTCAAAACATTTGCTGATGATGGGGGTCAGAGCAACAGGAAGCCAGTCATTTAAACAAGTTATTTTTGATTGTTTTGGAACAAGCACAATGGTGGATGTTTTAAAGCATGTGGGGACTACAGACAAAGAGAGGGAAAGGTTGAAAATGTCCGTAAAAACACCAGCCAGCTGGTTCGCGCACGCTCTGATGACGTGGCCCGGAATGCCGTCTGGGCCAGCGGCTTTGCGGATATTCACCCGTCGGAAGGATCGGGTTACATCCGCTACAGTGACGGAGAGTGAACTAACCTCTGTAGCTTCAGCCGCGAGAGCTCTCTCCGCGAGGGCGGTGTTATTTCCCTTGAAACGAGCATAAAAAGTATTTAGCTCATCCGGTAGAGAGGCAGCGGTGTTCATGGTGAAGTTTTTATTCCCTTTAAAGTCCGTGATGATGTTAACTCCCTGCCACTTGCTTCTAGAGTTGGTGATGTTAAACTGTCCTTCAATCTTACTCCTGTACTGGCGTTTTGCGGTTCTGATTGCGGTTCCCGGAATTAAAAGCGGAGGTCCGCACATTAAGTGCCGCGCGAACATCGCTATTGATCCAAGGTTTCTGATTCTGATAGATTCGTACAGTTCTGGTCGGAACGACGTCCTCTACGCACGTTCTGATGAAACACATTACGCTATCAGCGTAAAGCTTGATGTCGTCATCAGAGGCGGACCGGAACATCTCCCAGTCCGTGTGATCAAAACAGTCTTGTAGCGTAGAATCTGATTGGTCCGACCAGCACTGGATCGTTCTGAGGGTGGGTGCTTCTTGTTTCAATTTCTGCCTGTAAGCGGGCAGAAGCAGAATGGAAGAGTGGTCCGATTTGCCAAATGGTGGGCGGGGGAGGGATTTGTAGCCATCCCGGAACGGAGAGTAGCAATGGTCCAAAACCCGGTCCCCTCTTGTGTTGAAACTAATGTGCTGGTGATATTTTGGTGCGACTGATTTTAAACTGGCTTTATTAAAGTCCCCGGTCACAATGAACGCGGCCTCAGGGTGCGCGGTTTCCTGCTCACTTATAATCCCATACAGTTCCTTGAGTGCCCGGTCTGTGTCGGCTTGTGGCGGGATGTACACAGCAGTGATAATGACCGCTGTGAATTCCCTCGGTAGCCAGAATGGTCGACACAGAAGCATGAGAAATTCCAGATCAGGAGAGCAGAAAGACTTGATAGAATGTACGTTCCTCTGATCACACCAGGATTTGTTGATCATAAAACATACACCACCACCTCTGCTTTTACCTGAGAGGTCTTTCGCTCTGTCCGCTCGGTGCACGGAGAACCCCACGGGTTCAATGGCTGAGTCTGGAATCTCCGCACACATCCAAGTTTCTGTTAGGCAGATAATGCAGCAGTCCCTTGTATCTCGTTGGAAAGAGATCCGCGCTTTCAGCTCGCAGAGCTTGTTATCCAGAGACTGAACATTTGCCAGTAGAATAGTGGGTAGCGGGGGTCGATTTGCGCGGCGTCTTACTCTGATGAGAACGCCGGCTCTGTTTCCCCTTTTCCTCCTGCGTTTCCGCGGCCATGCAGCCCAGACAAAGGGCTCCGCTTGCGTGTTTGTAAACAGCGGGTCGGCATTGAGGAATGTGAAGTCCGGTTTACGGTGTGAGATTGCTGAACCAATGTCCAAAAGTGTTTGTCTGTCATAGACAATAAGGCAGACAACATCCAAGACAAAAAACTTAAGAATTGTGAACAAAACAAACGAAACATTACTATGTTGTGTCGGAGCTCGCAACGCAGCAGCCATACTCGCCGCCATCTTGAGTCCAAATGTTCTCAGGACATGGAACGTATTCAAAAATTTAATTAACAATATGCAAACCTGATCTCTTGCTTGATTTCTCATGGCGCACCTGGAACGATCTATGTGGAAGCGATCATTTTCCCCTAATCGTTACATCTACAAGATCAAATATCCAACATAATATTCCAAGATGGCATCTCAAGAAAGCCAACTGGTACCTGTTCCAAACCCAATGTTACGATAAACTTAAATCAGCAACCCAAGACAGCCAAGACTCAGTTACAAGTCTCACAGACAAGCTAATCAAAATAGCAAATGATACTATCCCTAAGACATCACCAAAACTAAGTCGCAGGCATAACCCATGGTTCGATGACAACTGCAAAAAAGCCATAAAAGCTCAGAAAAAAGCAGAGAGAATCTTCAACAGACACCCAACAGAAGAAAATCTAGTAAGATTTAAGATAGGCCGAGCACAAGCACGAAGGATTATTAATTATGTAAAAAGACAGAGTTGGAGAAAATATGTATCTAACCTAACAACAAATACACCATCACAAAAAATCTGGAACCTGATTCGAAAGATGAAAAACAAAGATGAAGAATCTCAAATTCATCACATCAAGCATCAAAGCACTCTTGTGACTACGATTCAAGAAATAACCAATATACTAGCAAAATCAATTGAAAAGAACTCTTCTTTAGACAACTGCCGACCAGAATTCAATGAGATGTGTATAAAACAGGAACAGAAACTTCTGAATTTCCACTCAAATAACACTGAGCCATATAATCAACCCTTCACTATAGTGGAACTTACAAGGGCTATCAAACGTTCCCATAATACTGCAGTTGGACCAGACATACAACACTACTACTCCTCCTGGAGATTTTTTAATAATGTTTGGAAAACAGAGAATATACCACCTTCGTGGCAAGAAGCAATGAATTATTCCCATCCCCAAACCAGGTGAGGATCATTCTGACATAAACTACCATCGAATAGCTCTGACTAGCTGTCTCTGCAAAACCATTGAGAGAATGATCAATGACCTTCTGATATGGATTCTGGAATCGGAGCATAAGATTAGTGATTACCAGTGTGTGTTTAGAAGAGGCAAAAGCACCTTGGACCACCTTATCAGTCTTGAATCATTTGTCTGGGACAGCTTCATTAAAAAAGAACATGCTGTAGCTGTCTTCTTTGACCTTGAGGAGGCCTATGGTACCACCTGGAGATATGGAATACTCAAAGACCTGTATGAACTTGGGCTCAGAGGCAACCTACCCATCTTTATCTCCAACTTCTTGACAAACAGATGTTTTCATGTTCAAGTACGAACTACACTATCAAACCCACATGTACAAGAGCTAGGAGTTCCACAAGGGAGCATTCATTCAGTGACTTTATTCAGCTTCAAAATCAATAGTATAATCAAAGTTATTGACCCCCACATTTTTCGAAGTTTATATGTTGATGACCTATGCATATGCTATAGAGGAAAAACATGAATATAATTGAACAACAGCTACAGCTATGCATAAATAAAATAAATAACTGGTCAATAAAGAACAGATTCAGATTTTCCAAAACAAAGTCAGTATGCATGCATTTTTGCCTTCTCCGATCCTTATACCCCGACCCAGAGTTGAGTATGGAGGGAGAATCCATTAAAGTAGTGAATGATTTCAAATTCTTAGGCTTTGTCTGTGATATTAAATTTACCTTTATCCCACATATGAAGATGTTGAGGAAATGTTTTTTAAAACAATGAATATTTTAAAAGTGCTGGCTAATACAAAATGGGGTGCAGACACTACCGTTCTTTTACATCTCTACAGAACATTAATTAGATCCCGACTGGATTATGGGAGTATTGTGTATGGTCAGGCAAGGAAGTCATACATTCGAACACTTGACACAATACACCATAAGGGAATACGTCTAGCTCTTGGATCCTTCAGAACAAGTCCCATTCAAAGCCTTTATACAGAAGCCGGTGAACCTTACCTCCAGAATAGGCATCTGAAACTGGCCTTACAATATGCAGTCAAACTCAAAGCAAATCTAAGTAATCTGGCCTTTACACCAGTATTCCAACCAGAATGTTCTTATCTGTATGAAGCTAGACCTAAAGTGATCAAACCTTTTGGAATATGGATTACACCATACTTGGAGAATTTGACCATCTAACTGGAAAACATAAGACATTATCATTTTTGGCCTGTTCCCCCCTGGACCTTGAAAAAACCAACTATTATTATGGCACTGGCACAACTAAAAAATGCAGAAACACTTCCCGACGTGTATCAACAGGAATTCTTGGAACTGAAATGTAGTTTCCCACTCCATAGTACAGTATTCACGGATGGATTAAAAACGGATAACAGTGTATCAGCAGCAGTAGTGATTGGAGATCAACAATACGGCATACGTATTCCAGAACAGAGCTCTATCTTCACAGCTGAGGCCCGAGTGCTGCTACTGGCACTGGAAAACATTGAGCAGGGTCGAGGATGAAACTTTTTAATCGCTTCAGACTCAAAGTCTTGCCTTCAAGCGCTTGAATCCATTATCATCCCATAATCATAAACATTTTGACTAAAATACATTGATTACAGAAGAAGGATTTCAACATTATCCTCTGTTGGGTGCCGGGACACATTGGTCTGGCAGGAAATGAAAAAGCAGATATGGCTGCAAAAGAGGCATTAAACTTGGAGATCTCAGAATGTCTGATACCACCTTTAAACTAATGACTGATAAACAATAGACCATGATGGAAATTTTACTACTGGTTCTGTCAGATAAGTGTAGTGTATTCTTTGTATGGGACCTATAAAGCTAGCATTTGCATGTCTATGGAAAAAAATAATAATTCGAAAATAGCCGACTCCTTGTACTAAATATAACAAGCACAAATCTCCGAAAGAGCATTTGTCATTAAAATTTAATCTTCAGGGAAGTACAGTACCTGGGCACCGCTGGAGGACTGAAAAGATCTTTTCTGTTTTTATTTTATGGCAATTATTAAACGTATCAATATTACTATTCGTTAAATGTATTAAATAGCCTGGACCGGCCATGTGTAGGTTAGATCGATAAGAAACATAGAAGCTTGCTTATGAGCAGGCCCACGTGGAATCTGACAAGCTCAGAACTCCACAGAAAGTTCCACAGATTTATGCATTCGGAAGACCTGTCATTCAAGTTCAACAGTTCAGCACGTCTTTTTCAGGCTACCAATAAGAGTGTCATGTGCATTTTAAATTCTTTCAGCAGAATTCCACAGATCCCCCCCAACAGAGTCAGCAAAGAAAATGGGAAAACAGTTCACAGTTTCCACTTGGGCCCACTTGAGTGTTTTTATAAAGTAATAAGAGAATCTGGATTACAACATACAAGCAAAAGAGAAATGCAAAACGATTAGAATTGGTTTGAGATTATAAAGTCTCGTATAAATAACTTTCTTCTTTATGTTGTATATGGTCTGGTGTATGTGTATAAATGCACACCGTGTTTACAGTGACACCTGACCAACCTCTGCTATTATCAACTGAGCACATTTTTCACTTTGAACTTTAACTTCTCTTGCAACTTGTAAGAGGTGTCAAAAAACCATCCATCAAAGACCTGGATTCCACCAGTTCTCTCACACACATCTGTTGTCGCCGGTTGTTTCAGTATTCATTTTTGAGATAATAAAAAGGTGTCAACCCATGTATACACAGCTGACCTGTTTTTTTTTTACTTCCTGTTAATGTTTTATCCATATAGACTGACACTGATAAACACAGGGGTGTGTGTGTGTTGTAACTCAGCACTCGTTAACTTTCACACTCCTCGAGTAGTCACATTTGTCCTACTTATCTAGTTAGTAACTGCCATGTAAATGCATAGAATAAAGATGTGCAAGAGTTTTTAAATACATGCAAGTTATGTAAATCTTGAGTTAAATGAAGAATCAGCTACCATGGTACTTTGATGTAAACCATAGTTCTGTTTTAATGCAGTATATGAACCATGTACAGTATTTACATTAAAGAATTCCAGGGTATCATCCATAAATCACCTGCTATTTTCAGAGTATTACCATGACAGATTTTTGTAAAGGACAAACTCTTTCTTTTGTTTGGTGCTCAGTTTTTAACTGTACATACTAGAGGTTGACCGATAGTGGATTTTGCCGATATCGATAACTAAGGTTGTGGGAAAGGCCGATAACTGATTAATCAGCCAATAGTTTTTTAAAATCTATAGAATTGGAAAAAAATCTCTTATTCTTTCCTTATTATGATGGGCACAGACAAAGAGTCCAAAATTAAAAAAAATTCCAGATGTAGTTATGTAGTATTATTCAACCAAAATCCCAATAATAACCAGAATAATTGAGATTTGGTGCATAACCCCAGACTTTTAAGCAGTAGCGGATTTAGGCATGGGTGACGTGCAGTTGCACCCCAAGGTCAACGACTTTGGCGGTGTGTTGAAGCGGGTTTTGCCCAAGGCGCCAGACAAGCTAGAACCGCCACTGCTTTTAAGTATAAACATGCCTGAAACGAACTGAGGACTCTTATTGTGAAATGACTAAATGATGAAAAATCAATCGGCATCGATTATTCAGATAACCAATAGTTCCATAAGGCAACTATCTGCAACGATTAATCTATAAAACCGATATATCAGTCTACCTCTAGTATATACACATCAGAAAGTCACTTAATTTTAAATATATACTATAAATTAGCCTATAGTATAACTGGTTTGGCTTTCACTTTCTCAGCATTGTATTAAATTGCATACATTTTTATTTTTTAGAATGGTGTGTAAATTGGGCATTTCATGCACACTATAAATTTGTTGTCCTTGTTCCCTTCAACTACAATGGAAAATGAAAATGCACAACCTTTTACATATCAGCACACACATGTATATGCAGTACAAGTTGAATTTCATTCAATGAATGAAACATTCATGTTGGCAAGTCAAGTTTTAAGGCAAACGTGTGTAATACTACCATGTGTCGTGAATTTTATGGATCAGACATTGTTCATAATAGTGTGCTTTAGATAAGCCAGTAATGCACACTACAGGATGTCTTAAACTCACAAACGAGATTACATGTGGACAGGGTTGGGGAGTAACAGAATACATGTAATGGGATTACATATTTAAAATGCAAAATATAAGTAACTGTATTCCACTACAGTTACAGTTTAAATCACTGGTAATTAGAATAAAATTACATTCAAAAAGTATTTAGATTACTGAAGAGATTACTTTGCATTTTATTGTCATTTGTTTCATTTAATATTTAGTCCTTTCAGATGGAAAACATTTATACATATAAATGATGTGATCCAAAGTGCATTTGAACAGCGGTGAAACACTTTCTTATGATGTGTTACATTCATACGAGCAGACAGAGAAGTAAGTTTGAAGTAAGTTTGGAGCAGAAGAAATAGAAATAATCCTTGTGTAAATTGTCAGCTTTACGCTAAACTAAAATGCTATTTCTAGCCATTTTACATGCATGTTACCAGACACGATCATATTTTTTTATCTAGAAAATTCACATTGGATCATAATTTCTAGTAAGACCTTTGATATTAGGGCAAAAATCGTATTCTTGATAATCATTTTTGTATTGTTTTCCTGTAAAAATATCTAAAAATCCTTAAAACAAGATCAGTTAGATTTATCTTGTTTTAGAAACAACACTGCATAAGATATTTCTGTTTTTCAGAGAATGTATTTTTAACATGTGTATTTTGTCTTACTGTACTGGCAGAGTTTTTATAGTCAAAACAAGTGAAAAAATCTACCAGTGCTGAAGAAGTAATCCAAAGTATTTAGATTACATTACTGACCTTGAGTAATCTAACAGAATACGTTACAAATTACATTTTACAGCATGTATTCTGTAATCTGTACTGGAATACATTTCAAAAGTAACCCTCACAACCCTGCATGTTTCAGAAGAACAGATGAAGACTTGATCCTGTGGTTTGCGTGAGGTCAATGAATATATAGCCTAGTGATTTTATAATTACTGTAAGAGTGTTATCTCTGAACTGACCTACATAATTACAGGGGAAAAAAAATATAAAAATGAAACTGCTTTTGATTGATTTTTGTCTGTTCTGTCTGTGTCAGCTGGATTTCACTGTCCCATGTGCTCAAAGTTTGTCTGCTCGGATGAAATAGACATACATTTACCGATGTGCTTCTCCAAACCCAGACTCTATTATAATGGTAAGAACAACCTTCAATATCTGCAAACTAACCCTGGTTGCCTCGCTTTTTCCTCCAGACTTTATATAGGGTCAAAAAATTTTTTTTTATACTTTCTTAAAGAGAGAGTCCACCCAAAAATGAAAATTCTCTCATCACTTTCCCACCATCATGATATCCCAGGTGTGTATGACTTTCTTTCTTCACCAGAAAACTAGAAAATATCTCAGCTCAGTAGGTCCTTAAAATGCAAGTGGATGGTGATACGATTTTTGGAGCTCCAAAAAAAAAATCACAGACAGTCAGCATAAATGTCATCCATACGACTCCAGCAGTTAAATGAATGTCTTCTAAAGCGACATGATCGTTTTGGTGTAAAAAAAGATCAAGATTTAAGTACTTTTTCTCTATAATCCAACGCTTTAATAATATAAGCTTCACGTGAGGGTGAAGTTCACTCAGTCTCTCGTGTGACGTATTTGCATTGCCATGTTATGGACGTAATCTTACGTTCTCCTCTCGGTTGAGACATCCAGGATAAGCACACAATTGTGAGTAAAGAAACAGATAAATACAGATCTAAACCAAAACCAACGAAGCTAATGTACAGCGTTCCTCCTTCTCACTTGTAAACAGCGCTGCTCTTCCGGCTGTGACGCACTTGCCTCAGTTCTCATGTGTTTCAAATGCCAATGCGATTACGTCACAAGCATAGCACTGCAGAACGGAAGCATGATTTAGAGTTTAAAAAAACAACTCAAATATTGATATTTTTTGCCCCAAAAGAGATTGTGTCACTTTAAAAGACATTAATTTAACCGCTGAATTCATATGGATAATGTTCATGCTGACTGTTTGTGATTTTTGGAGCTTCAAAAGAGAAATCTCCATTCACTTGCATTTTAAGGACCTACTGAGATATGTTTCTGTTTTTGTTCAAATGTGTTCTGGTGAAGAAAGAAAGTTCATGAGGGTGAGTAAATAATGAGAGAATTTTCATTTTTGGGTGAATGTGCATGATCAATATTTAATATTCTATAGACAAAGAAATGCTTGTCTTATTGTTTATTATCTTTTATCAAAATGTAATGACCTGCTCTGCCAATGAAACAACTTCTCTTTTTTTTAACTCCTCATCCCAACAACCTGGCATAGAGAGCACTTTATTTTTTAACTCTTCAATACCACCTGTTTCACACATCATTTACAGCACAAATCACTTGAAATCTCATATTATGGAAGTAAAATGGGATGCGAATGATGCAGATTCTGCAAGACTTTCTCAGAATGAGGTTTACGTAGACACAACATTAAAACAGGTTTCCCCAAACATGCATATCACCGTTTCCACTCCCTTCTGCATTGTTTGGTCAAACAGGTAGTCCTACCCCAAACTCACACCATTGGTTGAGCTAGCAGTTGACATATTGGACTGCTCAAAAACACAGAGCAATTTGAAAGTGCCACACAGTGTTCAGACTCTTCAGAAAGTCAACCTACCAATGGCTTGCTTATAGTGGACTCTGCACATTTGATATGTGTTGTAGAACAGCACCCTCTTCTGACATCTTTTCAAACACCGCTTCTTTAATTGTACCTTGCTGCTTGAAGCTTCTCTGATTCTGGTGCTGTAATGTTTGTCTTGTTGTAGAGGATGTTTTGTCACGAGACTCTGGAGAATGCTCAATATGCCTGGATGAAATGACTCAAGGGGACACCATCGCAAGACTGACCTGTCTCTGCATCTACCACAAAGGGTACGAGAAATGTTCTAACAAATTATCAGAAAAACACATAGCTGTCGATGTCTCAGCCTGTTGAAATCATCTTCTCCTCTGTTCCTGCAGGTGTATTGATGAATGGTTTGAGGTCAACAGGTCGTGCCCAGAACACCCCACGGATTAACCTGCTTTCTCCAAAAAACATTTTGTGTGGTTTTTTTTTGATAATGATGAAGTTCAGACATTGTGTTAAACACGCTATACAGACAGTTTCAACAAGTTCTGCAAGGGTGAATCTCAAGAAATGTCAGAGTCATATTTCACCCAGAAATAGAAAATAAATAAATTGTATTTTGCATAAAGGAAACGTAGATATTTTAAGACAAAATCACAGTAGCCTACAGTAATGTGAAAAAAGCCCATGTGTAAGTGTTTAGTAGTTGTTGGACTGAGTTTTGTACCCTATTCTTTTGTACCAATTAATAAAAAAGGTAATATTTTAACAAAATTTTAGTTTTAATTGAATCCACACAGGATAAAATTAACAACTATTAAAGTAATGAGAATGAGATTTATTTTTCTCCATTACAGTAATAAGAATTTAGGGAGGGGGGGTGGGGGTTTGTGGTTGTGTTCTTGATGTTATGCAGTTGTCATCATCCAACATGTCATCATGCAAAATATTGTTTCTTATTTAATTTTTATTTAAAATGCTACCCATGCATTGCTCTGTGAGATTTACCTTCCAGTTTTGTCACACCAACATACAGAAATGAAACTATTTTATGTATTACTTTTTACCTGCAGGTATATTTTCTGTAAATGGATTTTCAAGAGCATTATTTTTCCCAGGATCTGTCCAGTTTTGAAACTAATCGGTGAATCCATCACCATATGAGACTTGCATGGACCTACAATCCCTTCTGTGCCAAATCATGTAGCCTATACTGTTTAACATCATATAAGGCTGTAAATGGTACTCCTGGCCCATATTTACCCACGACTGTCTCTGGAGATCAGGAGGTGAACTACAGTATTACTGCTTTATGTCTAGAAACAGTATCATGATCAACAAGATGAGGTGTGTTTTCCTGATCAGGACATTTTGTTTAAGTGTTGTTAACCAAAGAAAGAGTTTTGGTTTTATTGACTAAAGAAAATACTGTAGATGATTACTGAATGCCAGCAAGTGGTGGAACATCAAAGATGAGTTTATTTTCTGTACACTGATTTTTAAATGACATTTGAAAAAGAGATGTCCTTTTGATTGGTTATTTACAGTATGTGTTTATTTATGTAAATCTTCCCCAGATTAGTCAAAATGGCAAGTGCCTTTGTTTTGTTTTTCTTCCAGTGTGCTGCAGTGAATATAACATGCACTAGTGATGAACAAAATAATGTAGGTCTACAGCCACATGTCTTCCTCTGAGTGCTCGCTCAGACATGCAGCATGCAAGAGCAAATCCATGTTTCTAAATTAAAAGTGCATTTGATTTAAAGCTATGGAGTCTTTCCTGTTCTGCTTGTGTCTGATCATAATAATGTCCTTCACATATCTGACCTAACATTAGTTTCTGTCACGTATCTTTCACATATATGCACAGTCTCTCCACAAAGTATGGTTTGTTCAGAATTATATTAATGAATAATGTTATAACATTCTTCATTAGCAACATGGAATTCATTTTGAAATGTCTGATCAGAACTAGTGAACTTGGCTCTTTCATAAGCCAACTGTGTGTGAAACTGCTATCAGTGGGATTTTCCACTCCAAACAGGTCTGACAACATCTGTGAAAACAAAAGTGAGTTTCGACATATTATACAGAGGTGTAAAAAGACTGTGTTTGTAAGTGTTTAGCAATTAGTAATGGTAACTGATTGTGAGGTTAACTAATGATAAAGTTTATAGTCGCTCATGCAG
Organism: Myxocyprinus asiaticus; assembly: GCF_019703515.2. NCBI lineage: Eukaryota > Metazoa > Chordata > Actinopteri > Cypriniformes > Catostomidae > Myxocyprinus > Myxocyprinus asiaticus. The sequence continues at coordinate 3,032,678 of NC_059373.1, read as the reverse complement.
GAATTTATGTATTTGATTGAAAACATTGGTGAATTTGGGAACCTGTGTCCAGTGACGTTTTGATCAAGGTGAGACACTTTAGTGACTTCCTCCTAACTTGAAAGTAAACATCTTTTAACATTAGGATGCCTTAATTTTAGTTTTATTTGATATACGTGTAAATGAGTAATTTTATGTCTTGAAGCTTATACAGTGTTGGGTACGATACTGAAAATTAAAGGCATTTTACACGGTTAAGCTATAGGTGGCAAGATTTTGTTTCTAGCGCAAGCGTGTCTCATGAGACTAGATAATTCAACAGAGAATTGGAAAGATGAACACTTTATTTCTGAATGCCCAAAGTATAATTATGGTGTTGGTTTATTATTCTTCTGTTAGCCCACATTAAGCCATTAAGCGTGCTTTCTTCATTTGAAGCCTGAATTAAACAACTATTTATATGTGACTTAAGCACTGAATCCACAATAAACATCAGTTAGTGATGGAGCACTTGAAGGCACATACTAACACTTTTTGGTTTTCTCAACTTTGTGTAAATGCACTTGGGGTTAAAAGTATGTATATTTGTATACTGTGCATGTGTGTGAGGCGGCCAAAAGTTTGGAATAATGTACAGATTTTGCTCTTATGGAAAGAAATTGGTACTTTTATTCACCAAAGTGTTATTTAAATGATCACAATGTATAGTCAGGACATTAATAACGTGAAAAATTACTATTACAATTTGAAAAAAAAAATGTTCAGAACTTCTTAAACGACTTCAAAGAGTTCTCATCCAAAAATCCTCCATGTGCAGCAATGACAGCTTTGCAGATTCTTGTTATTCTAGCTGTCAGTTTGTCCAGATACTCAGGTGACATTTCACCCCACACTTCCTGTAGCACTTGCCATAGATGTGGCTGTCTTGTCGGGCACTTCTCACGCACCTTACAGTCTAGCTGATCCCACAAAAGCTCAATGGGGTTAAGATCCATAACACTCTTTTCCAATTATCTGTTGTCCAATGTCTGTGTTTCTTTGCCCACTCTAACCTTTTCTTTTTGTTTTTCTGTTTCAAAAGTGGCTTTTCTTTGCAATTCTTCCCATAAGGCCTGCACCCCTGAGTCTTCTCTTTACTGTTGTACATGAAACTGGTGTTGAGCGGGTAGAATTCAATGAAGCTGTCAGCTGAGGACATGTGAGGCGTCTATTTCTCAAACTAGAGACTCTGATGTACTTATCCTCTTGTTTAGTTGTACATCTGGCCTTCCACATCTCTTTCTGTCCTTGTTAGAGCCAGTTGTCCTTTGTCTTTGAAGACTGTAGTGTACACCTTTGAATGAAATCTTCAGTTTTTTGGCAATTTCAAGCATTGTATAGCCTTCATTCCTCAAAACAATGATTGACTGATGAGTTTCTAGAGAGAGCTGTTACTTTTTTTGCCATTTTTGACCTAATATTGACCTTAAGACATGCCAGTCTATTGCATACTGTGGCAACTCAAAAACAAACACAAAGACAATGTTAGACAAAGCTTAATTTAACAAACCAAATAGCTTTCAGCTGTTTGATATAATGGCAAGTGATTTTCTAGTACCAAATTAGCAATTTATCATGATTACTCAAGGATAAGGTGTTGGAGTGATGGCTGCTGTCTAGATTTGATCAAAAATGACTTTTTTCCAAATAGTGATGGTGCTGTTTTTTACATCAGTAATGTCCTGACTATACTTTGTGATCAGTTGAATGATACTTTGGTGAATTAAAGTACCAATTTCCTTCCGAAATTATTAAAACATTAATTCAATTTGATGGAATTTTGTTACAAAACTTAAATGTGTAAATATTAAATTTATTTTTTGAGTCTATCTATCTATCTGTTTAGAAAGAAAGATTTATATATAGTCATATACATAAACATATCCTATATTGCCTCCATATTAACAGACATAAATATACTGTAACATACATGTCTATACCCAGGAAAGAAAAATCACAAATGATATCTCTTTAAATGGAGAGCAAACTGAGATTTTGCTGAAATCTCCAGCTTCTCAGATGTTTCTCCTGAGAAAAAGACTCGGTATGGTTAGTGAGTAATCTCACATGTGTTTCCTCTAGAGTTTCAGAAGAGATCTCAATAATGTCGTATAAGTATAGTTCACCCAAAAATTTAAATTCTCTCATCATTGACTTTCTTTCTTCTGCAGAACACAAATGAAGAGCCCACCACTCTTCAACGGGTTTGATTTTGACTCACTCGTGATAGACACTCATTTGTCATCAACTCCAGGCTAGATGTAATCTCCAGAAATGGTCACCGAACGAATCAGTTTAATTCAACATTTAAGATTAAGTGTATATATAGTGAAAACGTTGGCCGGGAAAGTCAATCTTAACAACTGATCTGGCCGAAAGGTTCTCATTGTTGAGCCTTTATGTGTTTAAACTTTGGCTTAAAAATATTGTTGGTTTGGGGGACGAAATTAGTTTCTGAGGCAATCGATCCAAATGCAGTCGAAGGGCTAACTTGTGCAGAACCATGGAGATTTCTTAACCTACATGAGAAATAAGTGGATTGCACTATATCATTTTAATTCTGTATTCTTACCTTATCCTTTTTAAATCATTGTAATATTTTTAAAAGGTCTTTATTGTTTATTTTATTACTTTTTATTCTCATTTCTTGTTCTTGATTAGTTTTAAAATGTATTTTTATGTATCTTGTATTTGCTTTATCATTTTATGTAAAGCACTTTGAATTACCATTGTGTATGAAATGTGCTATATATATAACCTTGACTTGTGTATTCTCTACTTTTTCACAAATATGATTTCATGTTTGGAGATTCTATGATAATTAAATTAAAATACAAATAACTTTAGCTAAACAATCTCATCTGGATTTAATTTATACATCAGACATTAAGATAATATCAAAACTAGTACATGTGAGTTAAACTTAATATACAGTATAATAAATCTCACGTGTAGATGCATAATTTCTACTTCACGTGTCATCAGATACTGAATTTTGCAAAATTATAATTTTTTACGTTTTACATTGCTGTACCTTCTTAGTACCATATCCCCACTGACTAGCAAGTCAACGGGAGGGTACCGCTAAAATCATTACGATTGACAAGCCTAAATTAACATCATAGGAAGCATAAATCAAGGTATACTCACTTATTTTATTATTTGCAAAACATAAAGTCTCTTCTGTAAACCATCAACTTGGTCTTTGGTCTTCTGCTCATTGTTAATTAATCAACAAATTTGCTTTGCACAAATCTAGTAAAAAGTCACATTTTGTAAAAATCTCTCAAATTTGGCGGGACATCTGGTTTTTATTCAAGCGCTTTATTTAAAGTTGAGGTTGTTGTAACTAATCTTATTGTGCTGTGAAACAATGCAAGCTCACAGAACATGATTTCACTCATCAATCTGACTAAAGCTCAAAATAATTTTTTACAGTGTAGGTGAAAAAGCCTCTATGTGTTGCAGTTTATATGACCTGTGTGATGTCTCAAGGCAGCAGCAGACAGTCGGTTTAGCCAGTTTGTCTGCTTTCTGACCTGGGTCAAACACTAAGGGTGGGTTGCACCAATAAGGAACAAAGGAATTGTTCACCCAATGAAAATTCTCTCATCATTTACTCATCCGTAGGCCATCCTAGATTTGTATGAATTTCTTTTTGTGCAAATCTCTGCTCAACCACCTCCCCTCCCATCAGTGCCACTATTATGTGGCCAGAAATAAAGAGCCTATGCTGCTGACTGAGATTTAAATCTGAGTTTAAAGTAATGGAGCAACAGGATTAAAGTTAATCTAGATTAACTGTGAAAATTAAATCAGCATCAAAATGTGGTTAAAGTGTAACCCTGATTAATTTTAAACAAGGTTTAAAAGGATAGTTCACCCAAAAATTTTAATTCTCTCATTATTTACTCACCCTCATGAAATCCCAGATGTGTATTACTTTCTTCACCAGAACACATTTGAATAAAAACAGAAAAATTTCTCAGCAATTTCTCTTTTGAAGCTCCAAAAATCGCAGACAGTCAGCATAAACATTATCCATGTGACTCCAGCGTTTAATGTCTTCTAAAATGACACGATCTCTTTTGGTGTGAAAAAGATAAATATTTAAGTACTTTTTTTACTTAAATGCACATGTGACATAATCGCATTGGCATTTGAAACACAGGAGAACTGAGGCAAGTGTGTCACAGCCGGAAGAGCAGCGCTGTTTACAAGTAAGTAGGAGGAACGCTGTACAGTAGTTTGGTTGGTTTTGGTTTAGATCTGTATTTACCAGTTTCTTTACTCACAATGATGTGTTTGTGTGCTTATCCTGGATGTCTCAACCGAGTGGAGAAAGTGAGATTACCTCCGTTTCATGGCAACGTGAATACATCACATGAGAAACCGTGTGACCTCCACCCTCTCCTGAAGCTTACCAGAAGCGATGATTTAGAGTTAAAAAATACTTATTTTTTCACACCAAAAGTGATCATATTGCTTTAGAAGATTTTAACCGCTGGAGTCGTGTGGATGACGTTTATGCTGATTGTCTGTGATTTTTGGAGCTTCAAAAGAGAAATCTCCATTCACTTGCATTTTAAGGACCTACTGAGCTGAGATATTTTTCTATTTTTCTTCAAATATGTTCTGGTGAAGAAAGAAAGTCATACACATCTGGGATATCATGAGGGTGAGTAAATAATGAGAGGATTTTCATTTTTGGGTGAACTATCCCTTTAAAGTTTGGTGCAACAGAATTTTCAGATAAACCTTGATTTAATCTAAATTTAAGATTAATCCCTCTTGATGCAACGCACCCTAACACTATTAAGACTATGAGTCATATCACTAGAGAGGGGAGTGGCACATTCCCTGGAGGGATGATGTCTGTCTCTTTTCAGCAGGTCAGGTCTACCCAAAAAACCTGCCCAATTATCTATAAATCTGATGATATTTTTCGAACACCACTCAGACATCCAGCTTTTTTCACATCATTGTCACATCATTGTGTTGTCATATGCACAACTGTTGGTAGAAGAAGATTTTTTAATTGTCTTCATGAGGTTTAAATTAACTAATATGAACTCTTGTCTCTATTCTGTTAAAGTCAACTCCATATGAAGAGATCAGATTCACCGGTGTCCAGCTGTGTGTCCATGAAGAGTGACTGGTCTATGGATAAACCATTAAAGTTTAAGGGTGAAGACACATCAACTGGTCTGAGGTACAACATTTTTGTCAAGATAGATAGAGATACAGTAGATTATCTCTATGTTAAAGAAAGTCAATTATATCAACTCTTGTCTCTATTTTGTTAAAGTCAACTCCATATGAAGAGATCAGACTCACCGGAGCCCAGCTGTGTGACCATGAAGAGTGACTGGTCTATGGATGTGCCAATTGAATTAAAGGGTGAACAAACATCAACTGGTCTGAGGTACAACATTTTTGTCAAGATAGGTCAATTAGTATTATGATATAATGCACAAAAAAATATTTGGCTGAACTTGATTCAATTGTGGACTGTGATTCCACATGTTTTAATGTGTTTAAATGTGTAATCTCAGCTCAAATACTTTGTGAGGGAACCTAATTAAATTGGATAATCACAACAAAATTGGACATGTCAAAGAAACCCCAATTAAACCCCATTTTTAAAACATATATATATCTCTTTAGAGCTCCAACTTCTTCATATGCTTTACAATGGATTTGAGTATGTTAAATACATGATGGTGGAAAGCACTAAAGAGTGCAGCTTGGTAACTATGTTCTGGTTAGCACAGAAATTGTCCAATAAAGAAATAATACATATCATGTACCACATGTACCTGTCTTAAGATCATAGCTCAACCATAAGGTAACCCCCAAAATTTCAACATAACTGTAACTCTTCTGAATCTGAACATAACAAAACATTCAATACTAGCAAATATCCTCCATTATATTCATCTTGCACAAAAACACATAAAATAACACTTTTAACGGTTACTCTTCCTATTGAGTCCAAAGCAAATCATGCTGGGAATTAAAAATCCCCTGCCACAGTTTCCTTAATCAAAAAATATAAATACATTTTAATTAACATAAATGGATTCAATTAAACGTAATTTTTTTCACTGAAATAATACATGCAGCTATTTTATATGTAAACAAGCAGCAAAAAAGTGCAGTTCTTATCTACTTGAATGGGGAAAGACCGAAATATCTAAAACGGTTGGTCAAGATTATGCTTAAAGAACATATTTCAAACCAGCAGTAAAATCTGACAACACTGGTATGTTAAATTGTGCTTTTTTTTTTTTTTACCCCAGATCATGCTAAAAAACGAAATTTTACTGGCTTGTTTAGCTAATGCGCATGCGCGATCCCAAGTTGATTGACAGACGATGTCTGTATCTAAAAGGTGATTGGCTCTTTTACCTGTAAGCCAGGACATCCTTACTACATTCAATTTTTCCCATTCATTAGTAGCTGGTGATTTTGATTCATTTCAGTGACTCGACTATTTTAATTCCATTTACCAAAAAGATTCGTTCATTGATTCGTTTACTGACTGTATCTTCAATTACATCTTTGTGCATGCAGATAGTGCAAAATGACCATCTTTTAAGTAAATGCATTGAACCGAAAGCAGTCATTCTTGAACAGAACAAGTTTAATTATCCTTCATTAAAATTCTACTAAGAGACTTCAGCACTGCAGAGTGTTAAAGCACCAAAAGTCTTTCCCCACAAATGACAACAAAGCATATCTGTCATACTGTGAACTGCTAAACACAACAGTTTTATCGAGCTATACAAAGAAAGAATAACAATACTTGCCTAAAAATAATTATGAGTTTCAATAACGTCCGTATGTCATTGTAATGTGTGGTCATCACTCACTTTTAATCATAATTCATCCGGCTCCTTTTCTCGTTGAACGAGATTGACAATATGAACGAACGTCTTGCAGCTCCTCCTCTTATTCAGCTGATCATCATGACTGATTCGTTCATGTCGGTCACGGCTCCCGAACAAGTTTAGTAGTCCTGTACATTAAGGTGACCAGATTTCTGAAATGAAAAACGGGGACATTTCAAGTTTAGTGGTCAATAGGTCATTGAAATTTCATGTTACTTATTAAAAAAGGGGACAAATTGGATTTTATGTATTTTGCCAATGGTGAATGTGGTAATATGCTAAACTTTGCACTGTAAGAAAAATTTTGGTTTAACTTAAAAAGTAAGTAACCTGGTTGCCATTTAACATTTAATAATAATATAAAATAAATAAATAATAATTTGAATAAAAAGGTCTGGTAAATAACAGTTAGTGGAATTTTTTTAATTTTTTTATTACATTTTTCTACATTATATCAGTGCATTGCCATTGTGTCATTAATTTCCTAAATAGAAACACAAATTCTTCTGTTATCTGAACACATTAGTGAATCTAAGTTGATTTGGCAAAAAATATAAAGTTAACAAATCATGGAAATAATTTTTACGATGTGGTATATCATGCTCTATTGAATATAGTAGCCTTTGTCTCAATGAAATTCAAACACGGAGGTAAAGTTGATAATTTTAGTAGTCTAATAATAATAATAACAATAACTATAATACTATTTTACCTAGTTGTTTGCGAATCTCATATGGACCTGTTTTTCTTGATTACCACATTTTATTTTGATCAAGTCTTATGCATTATGGTGCTCTTTTCAGTCACTTGTTTCCCTGCAAGGTGCAATGTAATCTATGCTGTGATGTACAGACTAACTGTACGGTTTTTGCAGATATTTTATTATACGAATAAGAGAAACAATTTGTCAATATAAATGCAGCAAAAACACCTCTGTTGCATTTCATATTCACATTTTATTATTAGTATCCTGCTGAATGAAAGCATATGCTTTAGGTTTATGAAGACAAAACTGTCCTTCAACACACTTCTTATTGTGTCCTGTTGACTTTTTCAATTATATGTTGATTTTTCCCCTCCACTCAAATGAAGACTAATGAAAGTGAAAGATGCGTTAGTCATTACAACCAGAGTTTTCGTATTTTAATTTAGTTTTTTTCTACTTCATTGTCAATGCGTCTATTCAATTTAGTTTAGTTTTATCTAAAATTATGTGTGAAATGCATGTAATGTAATTAAGTAAATACATTGAATAAATGGCAATATTAAAACATTTAATAATGCCCATAAATTTAAACATTAAATAAAAACAGAAAAGATCAGATACAATTATAAATGTATTTTTATTCTCCTACACTTCACACTTTTCAGTCCTCCTGCTGTGTCCAGTACTTCCCTAATGTCAAGATAAAAAATGTTTATGACAAACTCTCCTTGAGCTGACATGTTGTTCTTTTCACATTATATTTAGTATGGATAATAGGTGAATAGAGACTTCTCCCCTCACTTGTGTTCTTCATTGTATTTTCTGACTTTTTTGCCATTGAAACGCAAGTGCCAACTTTACAGGTAACACACAGAGATTGTGGCACGAGGCACCCACACAGACAACTTTGGGGGCGGGCTGAAGTGGGTTTCGGTTTACTTGTTTGTTTGTCACTGCATCACAAATCCCATGGACTCAGCTGGACTCTGAGTTCTAAAGACTCGAGTCTGAGTCAAGTCTGAGTAAAAATGTATCCGAGTCCGTGACAAGTCCAAGTCCATTCAAATTGGACTTGTGACTCTGAGTACAAACTCGAGTACCCCAACTCTACTCAAATGACTGACTAGTTCAGTGACGGGGCATATTCTTTCAGCGGGTCAAGCCAATGAAATGCTCCATCACAGCGTGCACTCGAAAGGTATTGACTCGTGCTATAGTCAGTCTTTACAGGCATGAAAACAGTAGAACTCATTGGCTTCGAAAGGGAGAGACATCAGTGAACTAAAAATATGAGTCAGCGTATGGAGGTGAACAAGAACAATTTGTTCACTTAAAAGATTCATTCACCAAGACCGATTCATTCACGAATAAAACATCACTACCATTAAATTTAATAGAAGCGACCCGTCTCTGCTAAATAGTCTCTGGTAATATTATCAAGGGAATATTCAGAAAACCTGATGATAGTGGAAGTTAATTTTTGAGTGTATTTTATACTTTTCACTCTGTGTTTTACATGTTTGTATGATTCATTTCTGAGATTGTTCCTTATCTCCTTGTGTAATTAGTTTAAGGGGAATGTGTGTTGATGACTACTGGAGTCACATACTGTAGACTGACAAACAGTGAAACACAAGTAATATCACACTGGCTTAAAGGGATAGTTCACCTATAAATGAAAATTATCTCATTTTTTCACCCTCAAAATGTAAGTCCTTTTTACTCTAAATCTCCTCTTTCATTTTTACATCTTAAAGTCACATGTGGTGCCTGTTTAGTTTCACTTTCACATCTGAAAATGAATTTAGAGTGAAAAGGACTTAAATTTTGATCTGTTTCTCACCCACACATATTGTATTGCTCCTAAAGATGTGGATTTAACCACTGAAATCATATGGATTACTTTTATGTTTCCTTTACTTGATTTTTGGAGCTACAAAGGTCTGATCACTTTTCACGTGCATTGTATGAACCTACAGAGCTGAGATATTCTTCTAAAAATCTTAATTTGTGTTCTACAGAGGAAAGAAAATCATACACATCTGGGATGGCATGAGGATGAGCAAATGATGAGAGAATTTAAATTTTTGGGTGAACTATCCCTTTAATTAACTGTAGATCATCTCTATTTGTCGACATTTGTGTTGTGCGTTTTTTTTATTTTATTTTCATAAGGCCAGCAAGATCACATCACTCAGTTCAATACCTAATATTAATTTCAGTGTCTGTTTGTGTCTGATTCTCTTCATTGTCTGATTAAGGCCCGTACTGCTGCCCAGATCAGACGTACAAGAACAAACCTGTGTGCTCGAGAAGAGAGATCAGTCTATGAATGTACCAACACACTGTAATGAAAACACATGTTTCAGGTAAAATAAAAGTGTTTCTTGGATTGATTTTCACATTACTACATAAATACACATGAGAATGATGTCAGTATTCTTGCATTCTCTTTAATGATCTTTTGTCACCTCAGATATTATTGAATAGATATTTTAAGTATTTAATTTCACTATTACTTTGTATTTCATTGCACAAAATAGATATTTTTATGTTTTAATAATAAGAATACAAATTATTTAAATTGGAATGCACTGTTATTTCCTTAATACTAAAAGCTGCAATGGTTACATACTTTAAAATGTTTTTGCACTTTCTTTGTAGTGTTAAAATATTGATGTGTGGTCTGATCACAGAGCCCAACTGAAATGATTGTACAAAGTCTCAACCTGCAGATTATGGGAGTTTAATAGTCATGTTTGTACAAGATAAACAGAAGAAGAAACATCTAGATAAATCTTCTTCTATAAACAGATGTTTTAGATATGAATTCTTTTAATCCAATCAGGATTTGTGGGTTTTTCATGTGCAGTGGCGGGTACTTTTGCTCATCTATCCACTACTGTGGCTGGCGAGCCCGGGGACGACCTGCATAGTGTCATCTATGAGAATACTGCAAATGATCTCAGTCCATCTCAGGAGGTGCTCTGAGTTTAGTTCATTGCATTGTGAATGCAATCCTGCAGGTTCACTTTATATTGACATTGCTTAATTACAAATATTTGTGGCTTTATACATTACATACAGTACATAGCAAATGACATGCAACAACATTAGGTGAATTGTCATGTGTGTCTTCATAATTCAATACAGCCTCAGAAATAGTGCTTGAACAAGAAGTTTCTCTTCTGTGCTCTTGTCTACTCTTTAGCATCCGTTTGTGTGTTGCAAAATTATCATTATGATAAAAATAATAATTATTATGGTTTTCAAATTTTATATATATTTGAAAAATCAAAGTGGCTGGTAAATTTGGGCATTCACCATCCACTGTGGCTGGTGGGCAAATAAGTTAATTTCATAGCCTGAATTTCCCCACTTGAGCTGCGCAGGTTGAACGCACTGAATTCTGGGAAAATGAACAGCATTAAAACAGGTTAATTACTTCACTCAAACACATCATATTTATACATTAAATTAATCACTATATGCACAACATCTATGTAATATTATTACTTACATCTGCACAGACAATGAACCGAATGAACAGGTGAACTTGAACTAAGTTACGCGTCTGGTCATAATACGTGTAATTTGCGTTGTGAATGCGCTGTTTCCATAACACACTATACACGCAATGCAATATCCTAAACTGGCTAAATACAGAAAATGAATATCAGTCTCTAAAGTTTGAAGAATTCATAAAACAGCAGACTAACTTCTAAAGAGTAGCTTATACTTGAGTATATTATTTCAGGAGCTCAGGTTTTTACAACAAGGACAGTTGTTCAGTATTTTGTATGTAGTCTGTCTTTTATATGTTTGATACATGTTTATGAATATTTGTTTAAAGTTTGGTCTGTTACAGTCTGACACACGTTTTTTGTCATTTGCACATTATCATCAACTAAAATATTATTTTTTTTTCATTGACTAAAATTTTATGCCATTTTAGATCTGAGAAACACTTAAAATGATGAAAATGACATGACAAAATATACGCTTATTTTAAAGGACATATTTGTCAAAAGACTAAAATGATAACAACAAAAAACTGTAAAAATTAACACTGATTTCAATCTTACAGTCACTCGCAACATGTTGAAGTCCAAAGCACATTCAAATCCAATCTGCTGAAGAAGTTTCAGTGTTTGTGTGAGGGAACAGCAAAGCAGGGAAACCCAACACTCCTGAATGAGATCTACACAGAGCTCTACATCACAGAGAGTGAAAGAGGAGAGATCAATAATGAACATGAGGTGAGACAGATTGAGACACAATCCAGAAGAGCAACAACAGAGGACACACCAATCAAATGCAATGACATCTTCAAACCTTTACCTGGACAAGACAAACCCATCAGAACTGTGCTGACAAAGGGAGTCGCTGGCATTGGAAAAACAGTCTCTGTACAGAAGTTCATTCTGGACTGGGCTGAAGAGAAAGCCAATCAGGACGTCCACCTCATATTTCCACTTCCTTTCAGAGAACTCAATTTGATGAAGGACAAAAAACTCAGTCTTTCAGATCTGCTTCAGATTTTCTTCACTGAAACAAAAGAAATGGGAATATCCAGAGATGAATATAAAGTTTTCTTCATCTTTGATGGTCTGGATGAGTGTCGTCTGTCTTTTGATTTTCAGAGCAATGTGAGATTGTGTGATGTCACTGAATCAGCCTCAGTGGATGTGCTGCTGACAAACCTCATCAAGGGGAATCTGCTTCCCTCTGCTCTCATCTGGATCACCTCCAGACCAGCAGCAGCTGATCTCATCCCCTCTGAGTGTGTTGATCGAGTGACAGAGGTACGAGGATTCAACGACCCACAGAAAGACGAATACTTCAGGAAGAGAATCAGAGATCAGAGTCTGGCCAATAGAATCATCACACACCTGAAATCATCAAGGAGCCTCTTCGTCATGTGTCACATCCCAGTGTTCTGCTGGATTTCAGCCACTGTTCTAGAGAGAATATTGAGTGAATCAGAGACAGGAGAGATCCCCAAGACTCTCACTCAAATGTACACACACTTCCTGATCATTCAGACAAACATCAAACATGAGAAGGACTATGAGAAGAAAAGTAAAGACAGAGACATGATCCTCAAACTGGGGAAACTAGCTTTTGAGCAGCTTGTGAAAGGCAATCTGATCTTCTATGAGGAAGACCTGAGAGAGTGTGACATTGATGTGACAGAAGCATCAGTGTACTCAGGATTGTGCACTCAGATCTTCAGAGAGGAGTTTGGGTTGTATCAGGGGAAAGTGTTCTGCTTTGTTCATCTGAGCATTCAGGAACATCTAGCAGCTCTATATGCACACCTCTCCTTTACAAACAACAACATAAATGTGTTTAAACAAATCACCAAACAAAGACTGTTCTCTAAAGTTTTAAAGTTGATGAAACAGAATTCATCAAAACAGGTTTCTATGTTTGACCTGCATCAGAGAGCTGTAGATGAGACTTTACAGAGTAAGAATGGACATCTGGACCTTTTCCTTCGTTTCTTTCTGGGTCTCTCATTGGAGTCTAATCACACTCTCTTAAAAGAACTACCGACACAGACAGGAAGCTGCTCCTACAACAAAGAGGAAACAGTGAATTACATCAAGCAGAAGATCAGGGAGAATCACTCTCCAGAGAAATCTATCAATCTGTTTCACTGTCTGAATGAACTGGGTGATGATTCACTTGTGAAGGAGATCCAAGATTATCTGAAATCTGGAAAAATAAAAGAAACAAAACTCTCCTCTTCACAGTGGTCAGCTGTAGTGTTTGTGTTGTTGACCTCAGAGCAGAAGATGGATGTGTTTGATCTAAATCAGTTTATTGGAGCAGATAATGAAGCAGATAAAATTATTCAGTATCTGCTGCCTGTGATTAAAGAATCCAGATCAGTTCAGTAAGTAACACTCACAATAATCACAGCAATGTTAAAACATCATCACATTTAGGCTACAAAGGGTGGAAATCACACTAATGTCACTGATCAGGACAGATAGCTAAACTTTCACAGTGCTTACTACACTAACACCAAAGAGTTTTTTGTGAGGTTCTTTTGAGATCATAGAGGTCTGGTCATGGTGTAATGGCTTGATGGGGAATTGAACATAATAGGGGGATCAGGACTGACAACAGTGTCTTCAGATCAGAACAGTGTCTTCAATGAGATTCTAACAGGAACCAGCTGCCATTGAAGAGACATGAGCAGAGGTGAAACATGAAAGAATTTCTGAAAGGTTATTTTGAAGGAATATCATGAGTGAATTGCATTTAACATTGTTCCTCTGTAATGACTGTATTTTCAACGTGGCATGAATTCTGGGAGTCCCCAAAAGTGTGTGTCACTTAGTCACTAGCAGGTGAAGAAACTTCATGGACAGACAGACAGACAGCAGCTGAAGTGAGAGGGAAGTATAGCTGTTCGGAAAAAGTTACACAATTTATTTTTAATGAGTGGACACAATCCTTAAAAACTGCAGCAAAATGCTTTCAACAATACTTCATAACAGACTTCTGTAACAACATCCTCTTTGTAGAGCTGGTCATGGGCAATTTTTTTTTCAATTCTTTTTTTAAAGTTGAAAGAACATGTTAAAACACAACAGTTATTACAAACATTTAATTCATGAAATCCTGTCTTGCTGGCTGCTTAAAGCAAATGTATTTTGTTATTATTATGTTCACTACTGCATGCGTAAAAAAATTTGAACTCGAGCGACTAGACCGTATGCGACACCCCGACTGGATGTGATGAATTCCAATCAAATCTATGTGCATGAGGTGAGAATTATCAATACTTTTTTGTTTCACTTTATCATAAACACTTAATATTTGTAAAAAGGCATGGATCTTTATAAAGAAGTAATAAATTATGAATTTAATATTTATATTTTATTATTTTTAATGTTGTCTCTATATGTTCCCTCCAAAAGTATTGGTGGTCATTTGTCCTATATGCATAGCTATTTATTATTTGTATTCATCTCGGCGAGTATTGCCGTTTAGTGCAAGAGATGCGCCTCAACGAAGAAGATATATATGATTGTTTATGTTGCTAATATATGACAAAAGTCTTTTGTAATTACAGTAAATGTGTGATTTAATGTATGCATGTGTCATTTATTTCTGCACATACAAAACATACATATTAGAAAATCACATCTATGAATTTCTGCTTCGTATTTGCTGAATTATGGTTGTTGTTGCTGTTAATTATCATAATAATAACAATAAAACAGTATCAAAATAAATAATTATATTTATAATAACTACTGAAGTGAATATTAATCATGTATTTCATTGAATTCATCCATCTGCTCAACAAAATCACTCACGGTAATGTAATTTTAATCTTAGGTAAAACATTGATTCTCTCTTTGACTAAACTGACAGTTCATCACGACCGGCACTAGGGGGATACGAAAGTCAGACATGAATGTCGGAGACAGTGAAAAGGCGGCTTAAGATTTGGGCTGTTTTTCCACTAATGTTTATTTTAGACATTTGCAAATATTCAGTATTGAGATATACCACTTCAAATGAGCACTTCAAAATACTGTGAAAATTTATAGATAACCTATTAACCAAACTGTTTAGATTTTTCAATAAATCAACATTCCCAACTTACAATAATAAGATGACATACCAAATTACTAGGAAAATTTAAAATCCAATTGCACATTTCCTTCAAAATGTTACCATTATTGTTACTTGTTCATATGCGATGAAATAAACCGCAATAAATTAGATAAATTCAAAACAGAAGGACTCAGACTTTTGAAAGCCACCATGTCTCTTTGAAATTTATAAGGTTACTTTATTTGTGATCATTTAATTTAAAAATTACAAAACGTCATTAATCTTGTAATTAAGAACAACAATAAAGTTTATTTATCTTTCAACCCATTTTGTAATTCAATACAATATGTGATAATACCATGTACCGTGATAAATGCTTCAGCAAGTATCGTGATATGAACATTTTTATACCGTCACATCCCTAGTTTGTTTATTTGTAGATTTTTACTGTCTGTAAGATTATATTTTTAATTGCAGCTGGTGTAAATTCATATCTCATCTTTTTTTATCTTACTGCAGCTTAAGTGATTGTGATGTCATAGATTAAGTTTGTGCTGCTCTGACTTCAGCTCTGAGATCAAATCGATGATACTTAAGATTATCTCAGTATTACATGATCTGATATTCTGACAGAAATATTTTTAAATAGTGCATAATTGCAATAATTCTTACAATAATACAGAGTTATGTGTGAACTATGTGTGTCACATTATTAGGAAATACTATAGAAACTGATCTAGTCCAAATGTAAATCCAAAAAACATCATCCAATAAACGATCATAAGATCAGAGAAGTCCAGAAGTTCAGTAGAGAAACAAACAAATCTAAATCAAGAACCAAAATCAGAGAACAGAGAAACCAGACAGAAAAGTCACAATTGATTCATTTACAATATTTAAAATAAACCACATTAGATAAAATGAAGGAATTATGAAGAAAGCAAAATCATGACAAAAGAGAAGGAAAAACATAAAACTAATTATTTTGAGTCTGATTTTTAAAAGATATCCATACATTTTAAAATAGAACATACATAAATTTGAAAAAAAAAAAATATTAAACGGACACAGAAATGGTAATATTCTCCTGTTAAACTGATGTGTGTGTTGTGAACTGAGAGAGTGAAGAGTGTGTCATTGTTCTCTGCAGGTTGAGTTATTGGGATGTCTCAGAGGAAGGTTGTGCTGCTCTGACTTCAGCTCTGAGATCAAACCCCTCACACCTGAAAGAACTGAATCTGTCTGGGAATAATTTAAGAGATTCAGGAGTGAAGCTGCTCTCTGATGGACTGAAGAATCCTCAGTGTAAACTGGAGATACTGAGGTTAGATTTCACAAAACTCTCAAATCCTCCTTCATTCTCCTTTTGCAGTAAATAACAATGATTTAACAATAATGAAAAATAAATAAATAAAACTAAAAAAAACATTGAAAACTGGTTTCTCTCAGATAACTGAAGAGAATATTGCTTTAACTTATCAGATTGAGTCCTAATTTTATACTAAAAAAATAAAAATCTGTCATTTACTCTCCCTCATATTTGGAGAATCCTCAATGTAAACTGAAGATCGTCTGAGAGTCGCATGATCTGATATTCTGACAGAAATATTTTTAAATTGTACATAATTACAACAATTCTTACAATAATATAGGGTTATGTGTGAACAATGTGTGTCACATGTTATTAGGAAATACGTCATGGTTACTTGTGTAACCTCCGTTCCCTGATGGAGGGAACGAGACGTTGTGTCAATGTAGTGACACTAGGGGTCACTCTTGGGAGCCCGAGACACCTCTGGTCTTTGATAACAGGCCAATGAAAATTGGCGAGTGGTATTTGCATGCCACTCCCCCGGATATACGGATATAAAAGGAGCTGGTATGCAACCACTGATTCAGGTTTTATGCTGAGGAGCCGATATAAGGTCCGGCCATTTCAGCGGGTAGTTCAGCGTTGTGGCAGGAGGGACACAACGTCTCATTCCCTCCATCAGGGAATGGAGGTTACACAAGTAACCATGACGTTCCCTATCTGTCACTCACTCGACGCTGTGTCGATGTAGTGACGCTATGGGTCCCTATTCAAAACGCCACAACTGGCTGAACTGTGTTACGTGAACTGGCAGTGTGTGGTGGGCAGACTACTGTGCGCCTCATAGCCAGCACACCAGGTCGACACGTAACCTCCCCCAACATAGTTATGAGTGTCGAACGGCCCTTTTTGGGGACAAGTCGACTACCCAAAAGATAGAGACAGGCTTAACCCAGTCGTGGCCTCTTTTCCCCTTCTTTTTTTTCCACTCCCTAAAAAAGAAGGGGGATTATCCGACTGGGCCGCCAGGTCTGGTCGGGGGGTGTCCCTCCCAAGGGGAAGATACAGCGGAGACCACACCTCGCCCAAAGAGAGGGGGGGATTTTTAAGTGGAAGAATACGTCACATGGGTCTTTCCAACCATGTGGAGAGTCTTCAAGGTAGATCCTGCCCAATGGGGGAGGAGTTACTACAAACATGGAGACTGGGGCAGAGGGGCTCTGCCCAAGGAAGACGCAATTTGCCAACAGGGAAACGAATTAGCGGAAGATATATAATCGCATGGGGTTAGCCTTACAGGGAACCACCACATGCGGAGCACCTACCCCAGAACAGGACTCTTAATTAGCACGTGTACTGGGCCAGCAGCGAGTCTCTCCGAAAACTCGACTGCCACAGGGCTCGGAGGAAGTCAACCAGGGAACAAAGTTTGTGAACACTACTGGGAATTAATGGCGCACGTCTTCAGCTCCAAGGGAGGTGGAAGGCGCTATGTGCAAGCGATACACCCGGCTAGCTATCCCGGGCTTATCCGCTTGTGTTACGTGCCACTACCTGGGACGAAACCGGTTCCACCCGGAGGTTGTAGAACCTTGCAAAGGTGTTGGGTGTTGCCCAGCCCGCTGCTCTGCAAATGTCTGTTAGAGAGGCACATCTGGCCAGGGCCCAGGAAGCCGCTACACCTCTGGTAGAACAGGCTCATAGCCCTACCAGGGGCGGCATGTTCTGGGCAAGATATGTCATAGTTATGGCGTCAATGAGCCAGTGGGCAATCCTCTGCTTGGAGACAGCGCTTCCTTTCCGCTGTGCACCAAAACAGACAAAGAGCTGCTCAGAGATTCTAAAGCTCTGCAAGCGATCCAAATAGATGCGTAAAGCGCACACCGGACACAGCAACGTCAGGGCTGGGTCTGCCTCCTCCTGGGGCAGCGCTTGCAGGTTCACCACCTGGTCCCTAAAAGGGGTGGTGGGAACCTTGGGCACATAGCCCGGTCAGGGTCTCAGGATCACGTGAGAGTAACCCGGACCGAACTCCAGGCACGTTTTGTTGACAGAGAATGCTTGCAGGTCACCTACCCTCTTGATGGAAGTTAGTGCAGTCAGGAGGACACTCTCCTTCAAGGAGAGCTTAAGCTCGGCTGACTGCAAAGGCTCAAAGGGGGCTCTCTGTAGACCCTGAAGAACTACGGAGAGATCCCATGAGGGAACGAGGCACGGTCTGGAGGGATTCAGCCTCCTGGCGCCTCTTAGGAACCTGATGATCAGGTCGTGCTTCCCTAAGGACTTACCGTCGACTGCATTGTGGTGTGCTGCTATGGCGGCAATGTACACCTTCAAGGTGGAAGGGGATAACCTCCCTTCCAGCCTCTCCTGCAGGAAGGAAAGCACTGATCTGACTGCGCATCTCTGGGGGTCTTCGCGTCGGGAAGAACACCACTTAGCGAACAGACGCCACTTAAAGGCATACAGGTGCCTCGTAGAGGGGGCCCTGGCCTGAGTGATGGTATCTACCACCGCGGGTGGTTGACCGCTTAGGTCTTCCGCGTCCCATCCAGGGGCCAGACATGGAGATTCCAGAGGTCTGGGCATGGGTGCCAGAGGGTGCCCCGTCCCTGAGAAAGAAGGTCCTTCCTCAGGGGGAATTTGACCCCTAGTGTCACTACATCGACACAACGTCGAGTGAGTGACAGATAGGGAACTACAGAAACTGATCTAGTCCAAATGTAAATCCAAAAAACTTCATCCAATAAACGATCATAAGATCAGAGGAGTCCAGAAGTTCAGTAGAGAAACAAACAAATCTAAATCAAGAACCAGAACAGAGAAACCAGACAGAAAAGTCACAATTGATTCATTTACAGTATTTAAAATAAACCACATTAGCTAAAATGAAGGAATTATAAAGAAAACAAAATCATGATGAAAGAGAAGGAAAAATATAAAACTAATTATTTTGTGTTTGATTTTTTTAAAAGATATATGATTTTATTCATCTTTGATTTAATTAAAGCTTTTTGTTGTCAGTAAAGATGGTTAAATATTAGCTATATTCATATTTAGACATTTTTGTATCATATTTAATTGGTGTTTCATTTCACATTTGAAACACAAGCACACATAAATTTGAACAAAAATATTAAACGGACACAGAAATGGTAATATTCTCCTGTTGAACTGATGTGTGTGTTGTGAACTGGGACAGTGAAGAGTGCGTCATTGTTCTCTGCAGGTTGAGAGATTGTGATGTCACAGATGAAGGTTGTGCTGCTCTGACTTCAGCTCTGAGATCAAACCCCTCACACCTGAAAGAACTGAATCTGTCTAGGAATAATCTAAGAGATTCAGGAGTGAAGCTGCTCTCTGATGGACTGAAAAATCCTCACTGTAAACTGGAGATACTGAGGTAAGATTTCACAAAACTCTCAAATCCTCCTTCATTCTCCTTCTGCAGTAAACAATAATAATTTAACAATAATTTAAAAAAAATTAAAACTAAAAAAACATTGAAAACAGAGTTCTCTCAGATAACTGAAGAGAATTTAGCTTTAACTTATCAGACTGAGTCCTAATTTTACCCTTGAATATGAAAAATGGGTCATTTACTCCCCCTCATGTTTGGAGAATCCTCACTGTAAACTGAAGATCATCTGAGAGTCACAAGATCTGATATTCTGACAGAAATATTTTGAAATAGTGCATAATTGCAACAGTTCTTACAATAATATAGAGTTATGTGTGAACTATGTGTCACATGTTATTAGGAAATACTATAGAAACTGATCTTGTCCAAAATTAAATCCAAAAAAACATCATCCAATAAATGATCATAAGATCAGAGAAGTCCAGAAGTTCAGTAGAGAAACAAACGAATCTAAATCAAGAACCAGAATCAGAGAACAGAGAAACCAGACAGAAAAGTCACAATTGATTCATTTACAGTATTTAAAATAAACCACATTAGCTAAAATGAAGAATTATGAAGAAAACAAAATCATGAAGAGAAGAAAAACATAAAACAAAATATTTTGTGTCTGATATTTAAAAAGATATCTTATTTTATTCATCTTTGTTTTGATTGAATTAAAGCTTTTTCATCATCAGTAAAGATGGTTGATTAAGTATTAGCTAGATTCATATTTAGATATTTTTGTATCATATTGAATTGATGTGTTTCTTTACACATTTTAAACACAAACACACATAAATTTGAAAAAACATTAAATGGACACTGAAATGGTAATTTTCTCCTGTTGAACTGATGTGTGTGTTGTGAACTGAGAGAGTGAAGAGTGTGTCATTGTTCTCTGCAGGTTGAGATATTGTGATGTCACAGATGAAGGTTGTGCTGCTCTGACTTCAGCTCTGAGATCAAACCCCTCACACCTGAGAAAACTGAATCTGTCTGGGAATAAATTAAGAGATTCAGGAGTGAAGCTGCTCTCTGATGGACTGAAGAATCCTCACTGTAAACTGGAGATACTGTGGTAAGATTTCACAAAACTCTCAAATCCTCCTTCATTCTCTTTCTGCAGTAAATAATAATGATTTAACAATAATGAAAAAAATTAAAACAAAAACTAAAAAAACATTGAAAACAGAATTCTCTCAGATAAGTGAAGAGAATGTTGATTTAATTTATCCGATTGAGTCCTAATTTTACCCAAATAATTAACAAATTTGTCATTTACTCCCCCTCATGTTTCGAGAATCCTCACTTTAAACTGAAGATCGTCTGAGAGTCACATGACCTGATATTCTGACATAGGACTGAAACATTGTCAAAAACGTTGAGAGTGAAGAGTGTGTCATTGTTCTCTGCAGGTTGAGTAATTGTGATGTCACAGATGAAGGTTGTGCTGCTCTGACTTCAGCTCTGAGATCAAACCCCTCACACCTGAGAAAACTGAATCTGTCTGGGAATAAATTAAGAGATTCAGGAGTGAAGCTGCTCTCTGATGGACTGAAGAATCCTCACTGTAAACTGGAGATACTGTGGTAAGATTTCACAAAACTCTCAAATCCTCCTTCATTCTCTTTCTGCAGTAAATAATAATGATTTAACAATAATGAAAAAAATTAAAACAAAAACTAAAAAAACATTGAAAACAGAATTCTCTCAGATAAGTGAAGAGAATGTTGATTTAATTTATCCGATTGAGTCCTAATTTTACCCAAATAATTAACAAATTTGTCATTTACTCCCCCTCATGTTTCGAGAATCCTCACTTTAAACTGAAGATCGTCTGAGAGTCACATGACCTGATATTCTGACATAGGACTGAAACATTGTCAAAAACGTTGAGAGTGAAGAGTGTGTCATTGTTCTCTGCAGGTTGAGATATTGTGATGTCACAGATGAAGGTTGTGCTGCTCTGACTTCAGCTCTGAGATCAAACCCCTCACACCTGAGAAAACTGAATCTGTCTGGGAATAAATTAAGAGATTCAGGAGTGAAGCTGCTCTCTGATGGACTGAAGAATCCTCACTGTAAACTGGAGATACTGAGGTAAGATTTCACAAAACTCTCAAATCCTCCTTCATTCTCTTTCTGCAGTAAATAATAATGATTTAACAATAATGAAAAAAATTAAAACAAAAACTAAAAAAACATTGAAAACAGAATTCTCTCAGATAAGTGAAGAGAATGTTGATTTAATTTATCCGATTGAGTCCTAATTTTACCCAAATAATTAACAAATTTGTCATTTACTCCCCCTCATGTTTCGAGAATCCTCACTTTAAACTGAAGATCGTCTGAGAGTCACATGACCTGATATTCTGACATAGGACTGAAACATTGTCAAAAACGTTGAGAGTGAAGAGTGTGTCATTGTTCTCTGCAGGTTGAGATATTGTGATGTCACAGATGAAGGTTGTGCTGCTCTGACTTCAGCTCTGAGATCAAACCCCTCACACCTGAGAAAACTGAATCTGTCTGGGAATAAATTAAGAGATTCAGGAGTGAAGCTGCTCTCTGATGGACTGAAGAATCCTCACTGTAAACTGGAGATACTGGAGTAAGATTTCACAAAACTCTCAAATCCTCCTTCATTCTCTTTCTGCAGTAAATAATAATGATTTAACAATAATGAAAAAAATTAAAACAAAAACTAAAAAAACATTGAAAACAGAATTCTCTCAGATAAGTGAAGAGAATGTTGATTTAATTTATCCGATTGAGTCCTAATTTTACCCAAATAATTAACAAATTTGTCATTTACTCCCCCTCATGTTTCGAGAATCCTCACTTTAAACTGAAGATCGTCTGAGAGTCACATGACCTGATATTCTGACATAGGACTGAAACATTGTCAAAAACGTTGAGAGTGAAGAGTGTGTCATTGTTCTCTGCAGGTTGAGATATTGTGATGTCACAGATGAAGGTTGTGCTGCTCTGACTTCAGCTCTGAGATCAAACCCCTCACACCTGAGAAAACTGAATCTGTCTGGGAATAAATTAAGAGATTCAGGAGTGAAGCTGCTCTCTGATGGACTGAAGAATCCTCACTGTAAACTGGAGATACTGTGGTAAGATTTCACAAAACTCTCAAATCCTCCTTCATTCTCTTTCTGCAGTAAATAATAATGATTTAACAATAATGAAAAAAATTAAAACAAAAACTAAAAAAACATTGAAAACAGAATTCTCTCAGATAAGTGAAGAGAATGTTGATTTAATTTATCCGATTGAGTCCTAATTTTACCCAAATAATTAACAAATTTGTCATTTACTCCCCCTCATGTTTCGAGAA
This sequence comes from Myxocyprinus asiaticus, assembly GCF_019703515.2. Taxonomy (NCBI): domain Eukaryota; kingdom Metazoa; phylum Chordata; class Actinopteri; order Cypriniformes; family Catostomidae; genus Myxocyprinus; species Myxocyprinus asiaticus. The sequence goes on along the minus strand of NC_059373.1, from coordinate 3,009,416 downwards.
TCCTCACTTTAAACTGAAGATCGTCTGAGAGTCACATGACCTGATATTCTGACATAGGACTGAAACATTGTCAAAAACGTTGGCAATAAAAAATTGTAGACAAAATTTGCTGTTGTCTGATAGTCATTTGATCTAATTTAACATGAGATCATATGCAGTAGCTGTTTTAACCACCACACAAACCACGCAATTGCGTGGCCCCGGACGTCGGGGGGCCCCGCCTCGGTTAGGAAAGCTCCTCAAAAACCGCTTAAGGTGTGACATATTTTTCTAAATACACGCGTGGATACGCTGTTGTCTGCAGTCTCAGAGCAGTTCACGAAGCCGCCGGGTTTGGGTCAGTAGGACTTTGGGTTCGGGTTTGTAATTTATGAAAAAATATACAGGCCATGAGGGGCCGTTCACACTGAAAGTGTTTTTGTATGTGTCTGCTCTGTTTTCAATTTTTTTCTATGTAAATATGCACTGGACGAACGTCCTTGACAAGCCTACTGCACCGTGTCTCGCTGTTTCTTCAGTGTCTCACATTTTTAAACACTGTGACAAGTTAAAAAGAACTTCAGGTTTCAAAAACAAATGTTGAAACACCTTTGTTCTGTTTTATTCGTTTTTAGTGCAGGTGTTTTAAATATTTAACATGCTAAACAAGTTAAGGTTGCAAAGAGGTGACTGTTACAATGTTTAACATTATTCCATATTGTTCTGCACCAAGCAAAGTTTCAGAGCTTGATAAACAGCAATGTTTTTTCCTTCTGCTATAGTGTACAGAGAGGATGCCGTGTCTTGTATATTTACTGTTACAGTTACAAATGTTGCCTACACTGCTTACATAAAATACAGCCTTTTGCAACATGATGAACAATACACTGCAGCGTCAGAATATAAGCTCCAGATGAAAGTAAAGTCAAAAATAGCTGCAAGTGGCAATCAACAGGGTCCAAGCACAAGTGAAGACATAAAAAATATAATCAGAATTGACAGAAATGATCCAGTGGATGGCAAATAATACAAATTGACAGAATAGATCCTCCCTAATCTAAATTTGCTGAAAATTGTGTACCACAATTTTGAAGCTGTAAAATGCATATAAAGGCATCATAAAATGTATCCATACAACACCATTTTTTGAAACCATATCTTTTGTAGTAAAATCATTCGAGTTTTGGCCCAAAATGTGATTTTTTTTTTGTCTGAGTCAAATGAACGAAACTGGAAGTCTCTACTATGTTCTGATGCAGAGATATATGTTTTGTTACTTGGTTGCTAGGGTAACCCCATCTGGTTGCTAGGCAGTTACCGAGGTGAAACTCAAAATGCTCCTTGCTAACCTGAGTCAAATGAATGTAAACGGAAGTCGCTACAATGTTCTGGTGCAGAGATATGTTATTTGTTACATGGTTGCTAGGGTAACCCCATCTGGTTGCTAGGAAGTTACTAAGATGATACTCAAAAGGCTCCTTGCTACCTTGAGTCAAATGAACAAAACAGGAAGTCTCTATGATGTTCTGGTGCAGAAATGTGTGATTTGTTACTTGGTTGCTAGGGTAACCCCATCTGGTTTCTAGCAGTCACCAAGGTGATACTCAAAAGGCTCCTTGCTACCGTGAGTCCAATGAATGAAACCAGATGTCTCTACATTGTTCTGGTAGAGATATGTGATTTGTTACTTGATTGCTAGGGTAACCCCATCTGGTTGCTAGGCAAATACCAGGGTAATATTCAAAAGAATCCTTGCTACCCCCAGACACATGAACAAAACTGAAAGTCTCTAAGATGTTCTGGTGCAGAGATATGTTATTTGTTACTTGGTTGTTGAGGTAACCCCATTTGGTTGCTAGGCAGTTAACAAGGTGATAATCAAAAGGCTCCTTGCTACCCTGAGTCAAATTAACAAAACTTGATGTCTCTACGATGTGCTGGTGCAGAGATATGTGATTTGTTACTTGGTTACTAGGGTAACCACTTTTGGTTGCTAGTCAGTCATCAATGTGATAAACAAAAGGCTCCTTGCTACCCTGAGTCAAATGAACGAAACTGGAAGTGTCTACGATGTTCTGGTGCAGAGATATGTGATTTGTTACATGGTTGCTAGGGTAACCCCACCTGGTTTCTAGGCAGTTACCAAGGTTATACTGAAAAAGCTCCTTGCTACCCTGAGCCCAATGAACGAAACCAGAAATCTCTGTGATGTTCTGGTGAACAGATATGTCATTTGTTACTTGGTTGCTAAGGTAACCCCATCTGGTTGCTAGACAGTTACCTAGGTAATACTGAAAGGGCTCCTTGTTACCCTAAATCAATTGAACAAAACCCGAAATCTGTATGATGTTCTGGTGCAAAGATATATGTTTTGTTACTTTGTTGCTAGGATAACCCCATATGGTTGCTAGGCAGTTACCAAGGTGATACTCAATAGGCTCCTTGCTAACATGAGTCAAATTAACAAAGTCGGAAGTCTCTACGATGTTCTGGTGCAGAGATATGTGATTTGTTACTTGGTTGCTAGGGTAACCCCATCTGGTTGCTAGGCAGTTACCAAGGTGATACTCAACAGGCTCCTTTCTACCCTGAGTCAAATGAAAGGAACCAGAAATATCTACAAAGTTCTGTAGCAGAGAAATATGATCTGTTACTTGAAACCAGAAATCTCTACGATGTTCTGGTGAACAGATATGTCATTTGTTACTTGGTTGCTAAGATAACCCCATCTGGTTGCTAGACAGTTACCTAGGTGATACTGAAAGGGCTCCTTGTTACCCTAAATCAATTGAACAAAACCAGAAGTCTGTATGATGTTCTGGTGCAGAGATATACACTATATTGCCAAAAGTATTTGCTCATCTGCCTTTAGACACATATGAACTTAAGTGACATCCCATTCTTAATCCATAGGGTTTAATATGACGTCGGCCCACCCTTTGCAGCTATAAGAGCTTCAACTCTTCTGGGAAGGCTTTCCACAAGGTTTAGGAGTGTGTTTATGGGAGTTTTTGACCATTCTTCCAGAAGCGCATTTGTGAGGTCAGACACTGATGTTGGACGAGAAGGCCTGGCTCAAAGTCTTCGCTCTAATTCATCCCAAAGGTGCTCTGTCGGGTTGAGGTCAGGACTCTGTGCAGGCCAGTCAAGTTCTTCCACACCAAACTCGCTCATCCATGTCTTTATGGACCTTGCTTTGTGCACTGGTGCGCAGTCATGTTGGAACAGGAAAGGGCCATCCCCAAACTGTTACCACAAAGTTGGGAGCATGGAATTGTCCAAAATCTCTTGGTATGCTGAAGCATTCAGAGTTCCTTTCACTGGAACTAAGGGGCCAAGCACAGCTCCTGAAAAACAACCCCACACCATAATCCCCCCTCCACCAAACTTCACAGTTGGCACAATGCAGTCAGACAAGTACCGTTCTCCTGGCAACCACCAAACCCAGACTTGTCCATCAGATTGCCAGATGGAGAAGCGTGATTCGTCACTCCAGAGAACGCGTCTCCACTGCTCTAGAGTCCAGTTGCGGCGTGCTTTACACCACTGCATCCGACGCTTTGCATTGCACTTGGTGATGTATGGCTTGGATGCAGCTGCTCGGACATGGAAACCCATTCCATGAAGCTCTCTATGCACTGTTCTTGAGCTAATCTGAAGGCCACATGAACTTTGGAGGTCTGTAGCGATTGACTCTGCAGAAAGTTGGCGACCTCTGCGCACTATGCGCCTCAGCATCCGCTGACCCCGCTCTGTCATTTTAGTTGCTGTCATTCCCAATCGCTTCCACTTTGTTATAACACCACTGACAGTTGACTGTGGAATATTTAGTAGCGAGGAAATTTCACGACTGGACTTGTTGCACAGGTGGCATCCTATCACAGTACCACGCTGGAATTCACTGAGCTCCTGAGAGCGGCCCATTCTTTCACAAATGTTTGTAGAAGCAGTCTGCATGCCTAGGTGCTTCATTTTATACACCTGTGGCCATGGAAGTGATTGGAACACCTGAATTCAATTATTTGGATGGGTGAGCGAATACTTTTGGCAATATAGTGTATGCTTTGTTACTTTGTTGCTAGGGTAACCCCATATGGTTGCTAGGCAGTTACCAGGGTGATACTCAATAAGCTCCTTGCTAACATGAGTCAGATTAACAAAGTCGGAAGTCTCTACGATGTTCTGGTGCAGAGATATGTGATTTGTTACTTGGTTGCTAGGCTAACCCCATCTGGTTGCTAAGCAGTTACCAAGGTGGTACTCAATTGGCTCCTTGCTACCCTGAGCCCAATGAATGAAACCAGAAATTTCTACAATGTTCTGGTGAACAGATATGGCATTTGTTACTTGGTTGCAAAGGTAACCCCATCTGGTTGCTAGACAGTTACCAAGGTGATACTGAAAGGGCTTCTTGTTACCCTAAATCAAATGAACAAAATCGGTAGTCTGTATGATGTACTGGTGCAGAGATATATGTTTTGTTACTTTGTTGCTAGGACAACCCCATCTGGTTACTAGGCAGTTACAAAGGTGATACTCAATAGGCACCTTGCTATCCTGAGTTAAATTAAAGGAACCAGAAGTAGCTACAAAATTCTGGTGTAGAGATATGTGATTTGTTACATGGTTTCTAGGGTAACCACATCTGGTTGCTAGGCAGTTACCAAGGTGATGCTCAAAAGGCTCCTTGCTACCCTGAGTCAAATGAACTAAACCAGAAGTTTCTACGTTGTTCTGGTACAGAGATATGTGATTTGTTACATGGTTGCTAGGGTAATCCCATCTGGTTGCTAGGCAGTTACCAAGGTAATACTCAAAAGTCTCCTTGCTACCCTGAGTCCAATGAATGAAACCAGAAGTCTCTACGACATTCTGATCCTGAGATCCCCATCTAAGCATTTTGAATGGAAGTCAATGGGGTTTGGTTACTTGGGTGCTCTAAATGGTTGCTAGGGCATGGCTAAGTAGTTTTTCAAGTGGATACATGAAGTCTGATGAAGTCTGGCCAGTGAGAGAGAGATTCGGGCCAGTTGTTAGAACTGTACCTTGCCCGTTTGGGCAAGTGCTGCATTTATAACATTAGTGCAAGAAAACAATAAGTGAGAGAGCACAAAAATTACACTGAGCGAACGAAGTATTCTAACCGATAAGCAAGCGATTCTATTTAGCTCGCAAAGATGAGCAAGCGCATAATATAATAACCGAGTGCACTCTCGTAGTACTGTCCTCGCTCTTTTCCAAGTGTCTTAGCAGCAGCTATTACCAATGTGAAGAAAATAGAAGGGAAAAAACCCCACTTAATGAATTTCGTAGCGGGATTGCACGTCTTGCGCCACATTTTAAGTATCCCCGCACATTCCGGGTTCACAGTGCATGAAATCCCCACATTTTTCATTTTTACATGTTGGTGAAAAGCAGTAATCCACACATTGCAACACAAGAAATCAACAGTTTCTTTCTATAGGACTGAAAATCCTTGTCTTTCCGTGCATTGTCTCATCATCATCTCTCTCTCCATGCAGCATAGACTGTTTAAAATGCATGTGCTCTCGTAAAGGGACAGAGCGCTGGTTTTATTCCCACTGTTAAAAAAACAAACACATTTTCTCTCATTAATTCGCCTTTAGAGATGAAGTGCCGAATGAGACGTAATAAACTTTGTTAAAGACCAGTTATACACGTGTCTGGAAATCACAAGCTGCTCAATATCCAAAATGTAAATATAGATTTAATTAGGTTTGTTTCAAAACGTAAACATAATTCGACATTATAATAGCATTTGATATGAAAAGAAGCAAAATCACTATGGCTATTAGGCTATTATTATCAGAGCTGTTCAGCTGAAGGGTGAAGATGAATATTCAAAACAGTCTACTTCATATCATCCTCATGAAACACCAGTTACATTTCTAATGGAAAAATTCCATTTTTAATGGAAGTCAATAGGGCTGGTTGCTAGAGTGTTAGCCAGTGACCAGAGTGATTCATATTGGCTGATTACTAACCTGACTCAAAAGATCCAGTCCCCAAGTGTCTACGACATTCTGTTCTGAAGATATCATTCTGAGCCATTTTGAATGGAAGTCTATGGGGGCGGTTGCTAGGGTGCCGTAAATGGTTGCTAGGGCGTGGGTACGTCATTTCCAAGATGATACTTAAAGACTGATTGGTAACCCGAGTGAAATGAGCCTGTCCCTATGTCTCTACGACATTCTGATTGGGAGATATGATCCCACAAAATTCACTGTGTCATAGTAGGAAAAAACAATTGTTTTCATGGGCAAGACCCTTGCCATAGTATGCCTATGGGGCATTTGTGAGCCGGTTTTACCCCCCAGGGGTACATCTTACCCCCAATCTCATGTAATGCTCCAGAACTGCTTGCTAGGCCATATGAAATGAGTCCACCCACATTTCTCTACGAAACTCTGATCCGGAGATATGATCCGTCAAAGTTTGTCACAATGCAAAGTCTATGGGATTTTTTGGGATGTTTTTTTGCCCCCCAGGAGTGCACCGTACCCCCCATCCCTTAGAAGGGTCATAATTCATGGGTCTACGCCGAACGGTGCAGGACGAGTCAAGCCAAACTAATTAGATAGCCTGAAAACAACTAAAACAATGTTAAAGTGCCTTAATTTTGAGAAACATCAGGTGCAGTATCACACAGATTTGGTATTTTTTACATTCCTGACTATTATAGCGCCACCAAGAGGCAAAGTATGCAATTTGTTTTTTCATGTGTTCTCCGAATGACCCCATACATAAGTGTCTCAAATTTTGTGGAAATATCTCATTCCATTCAAGAGTTATAACTGCTTAAGTAAAAGTGGCAATGCACAGAGCTTAAGTTTTGGTGTAGCTTTGCAACATTGAATCGAAGGTTACATTTTTTTTTTGTTTTTTTTTTTGTGATAATTATTAATAATGGGAATCCAGAGAATCTTTCTGCACTGGTTTGGTTGCGATTGGGTGAACAGACTATGACTAGATCAAATAGCTGCTAAAATATGATTTTGTTGATGTCAGCCATGTTTTTCTAGGTATATGACTGTCCATATAGACCTTGATGGCACCTTAGACACAAACACTGCATGCAAAATTTCAAGTCAATCGGCCCAGCCATTCCATAGTTAGATCCATTTTAAAGTTTTTTACTTTTATAGTGCCACCAAGAGGTGGAGATGCACAATTGTTTTTGTGTGTCCTTAGAATTACTCCATACATATGTGTACCAAATTTGGTGGCAATATCTGATTCTGTTCAATTGTTATAACCATTTTTGAAAAAGTGGCCACGGCCATTACGAACGTTCTGGCGTACCGTTTGACGATAAATCAAAATGTCAAAATGCACTTTGATAACTTTTCATTTTGGGACTCCAGAGAATCTTTCTGCATTGCTTTGGTTCCGATCGGGTGAACGGACTACGACCAGTTAGAAAAAGTAATCTTTTAAAATAATCTCAAGTATTTATTGAACGTTTTGATTCACACCAATGGTCCTTAGGTAAAGTTGTTCAGAATGAGGAGATCCACAATATGGCATGAATAACGTGTTTCTTTGTGCAACATAGCGGTATATACAATGATTTACACGCATGTAAAACGCCATAGCGCCTCCCGGTGGCCAATTTTTGTCAAATTTTGCACAGACCTCTTGGGCCAAGAGACAAATAGGTGTACCAAGTATAGTTCCGATCGGCCTTATTTAACCCTACATAAAAGCTGCTGAAAGCTGATTGGTTGATTGATATGCGCCTGTGCTCATAGACTTGAATGGCACCTTGGACAAAGACAGTGCATGCAAAATTTCAAGTCGATCGGACCAATGGTTCCATAGTTAGAGCCATTTTTAGTTTTTTAATTATTATAGTGCCACCAAGAGACAAAGGTGTGCAATATTTTTGTGTGACCTCAGAATGCGCCCATACATACGTTTACCAAATTTGGTGATAATACCTCAATACGTTCAAAAGTTATAACCGTTTTAGTAAAATGGACATGCCCACTATGAACGTTTAGGCATAACATTTGACGATAAATCAGAATTTCAAAACTCCTTTGATAACTTTTCATTTTGGGACTCTGCTGAATCATTCTACACTGGTTTGGTTTCGATCGGGCAAACGGCCTTGGACGAGTTCATTTTGAATTTTTTTTCTAACAATCCAAAATAGCGGGAAAACGAAGGGATTGAGCAAAATTCTGTCAGGGGTGGTAAAACATCTTCGGCATGATGCAAGGAATCAGAGGGGAAAAATATTTTGCTTCTAGCCCTTACGGTTCAAGATTTATGGCCCAAAATGTGATTTTTGTTTGTTTTGTTCGCAATAGTGCCACCTAGTGTCTGACGGATGTGTGTCTGTATGCCTGAGTAGTATGGGGGGATTTGGAATCATCCTGCCAAGTTTGGAATCTCTACGACTTACGGTCTCTGACGCCCAGACACTTTTAGAGCAGAAAAAATAAAAAATAAATATAGCTGCAAGCAGCGATACCAGGGTCAAGCCAGTTATGGGCACCTTGAGCAGCAAAAGAAGCTTTGTGACATGTTTTTGGTTAGAGTCCGATAAACAGTGTATGAGGAGTTAGAAAAGTAAACTTTCAATCATAAAAAAAAACATTTATTTTAAAAATAACTAAAAATAGCTACTTCTTAGAATTTTTGTCCAGTATGTGGCGCTGTTCTGAAACAGCTCAGGTAGTATCTGGACATGATGGTTATCATGCAGGAAAGTGTTCAAGAGTTATTAGCCAAATAGCCATTTTTCTATCTCCTGATCAATAGGGGGCAGTGTGCCAAAACACTGCAGGTAACCTCAGGGCCTAATGGTGATGACACCTATCAATCGTCCCAATCCCTCAAAGCTTTGCTGAGATACAGCCTCAAGTTAAATTTTGCACATTCTTTGTCTAATTCGTTGAAGATGGTATGGTTTATCAAAATTCTGTGAATATATTTTTGTTGTGAGTGCCTCTAGATGATGCAGGCCAATTTCTGTGCAAATCAGACAAACAGTCTAAGAGTTTGAAAAAGAAGGTTTTCAAAACATTTAAAAATGGCGGACAGGAAGTTTGCTCGATCATGACATAACTGGTATCATTGTTCTCGGCATGAACCACGGAATCTATCAAGACCAGTCTCATGACAGTAGGCAAAAGGAGTCAATAGCTATTAGCATTTTTAGAAATAGCATTACAATTTTTACCACAAGGTGGCGCTGTCCCGAAAAGTTTTCAGTCCCTTCAGAGCATTGTGCCAAAGACACATACCGAGTTTCGTAATGATACGCCAAGTCGTTCGTAAAATAGCATTTTATGACTAAATTCAAAATGGCCAACATAGGAATATACCCCACTGAATCTAATGAGATCAATTTGATGATTTTATGACAAACTGTTCAGAAGTTATAAGCAAAAATGCTTTTTTCATATCTCGTGATCACTAGGTGGCACTGTTCCGAAACTGAGCAAGCACCCTCGAATCATGGTGCTTATGACAAATAATAAGTTTGGTATGTATACACTAAAGCGTTACGGAGATATACCCTCATGTCCATTTTGGTGTGCTCTTCGTCAAATTTGTTGAAGCGCCATTTGAAAACGATATGGTTTATCAAAATTCTGTGAATAACTTTTTGTTGTGAGAATATGCAGGCCAATTTTTGTGCAAATCGGACAAACGGCCTTGGACGAGTTAAAAAAAATAGGTTTTTCAGAAAATTCTAAATAGTGGAAAAGTTTTCATGACGGAAAATGACATAGGGTGCAATCGAATCGTCTTGAGCCAAGGAATCAGAGGGAAAAAAGAATTTAGTTTCTAGGACTCACAGTTCAAAAGGTATTAACATAAACGTGAGTGCAAATTTGGGCAGTTGGTGGCGCTAGAGGGTTTGAGGTAGAGACGCCAGATCAGACTATCCTCTATCTGCGTACCAAATTTCATAACTTTACCGCAAGCGGTTCTATGGGCGGCCATTGACTCGAGCGGAAGAAGAAGAAAACTAAAGAAAACAATAGGGGTCTTTGCCCCTTCGAGGCTTGAACCGTAATAATAATAATAAGAAGAAGGATCTGATTTTTATTATTATTCTTTAAAAAAAGAAAAAAAGTGTTTTGTAAAAATACATGTACGTAGGTAAATATTACTTTATCACTCTGTTGTGGAAAAACTGGAAAACATGCATTAATTAACTAGAGTTTTGTTTCATGAAAAATTTTGAATGTATTTGGCTACAACTGATAGGATGAATTTAAAATTATGATTTAAAATAAATTGTATGTAATTTTTTTTAAGCAAAATTTTTCGAAATTGGTCGGTTGCTTGGGGCCCCTGATCATATGAAACTCTAATGATGACGTGTGAGAGGAACACTTCAGCTCGAGTGCATGATAGAGGAGAGGAAGAAAACAGCTCGCAGTCCGGACACATTACAAACTTTCCAAACACCTTTAGGTGATGTAGATCGCAAAATATGAGGGAATTATACAAAAAATACAATATAAGTAAATACAGAAGCAGTGTCGTAATGAAATAAAGCAGAGGTGGAGCTTGAGTTCCGCTGAAGATAAACTTGCATGTCAGAGCGTTTTTAAAAGAGTGATTTCCCCCCAAACCACTTAAACACAAACCACGCCCCACAGTCATGACGAAACCCTCAATCACAGTGCTGATTGGCTATACACAGTGTTAATTAAACTGTGATATAAAAGCGAGATAAAAAATGATACTGCAAAATATAAACAGAAGAAGAAACATCTTGAGAATCTGTATATAGAAGAAGATATTAGACATGGATTCATATAATACATTAATTCTCCGCTTGAGCTGCTGAGTTGAACGCGCTGAACACCGACATAATGAACCGCTTCAAAACGGGATAAATACCTCATTCAAACACATCTTATTTATACAAGAGATTAATCACTTTATCCCTAACATACTGTTTATGTAATATAACAACTTACATCTGCACAGAGAAGTAAATGTACAGATGAACTTGAACTAAATGATGTGCTAGTCAGAACATGCGTAATTTGTGTTGCGTAACTTGCGTTGTGAATACGCTGTTTCCGTAAGAAACACGCTACACGCAATGTAATATCCTTTCACAGAAAATTAATATGTCTCTAAATCATGAAGAATTCACAATACAGTAGTCTAACTTTTAAAAAGTAGTTAATACTTCAGTCTATTCATGATTATTTCAGGAGCTCAGGTTTTTCACAACAAGGACAGCATGTATATTTGATACGTGATTACATTAGAAAATGTTTAGAATTTTTCTAAATGTTTTAATATTTAATTAAAGTTTACTCTGTTACAGTTTGACACACTTTTTGTCCGTTTTGCACGTCATCATCAACTAAAAGATGTAATTGTCGTCAGAGTAAAACTGACTAAAATAAATTAATATGACATGACGAAATATTGACTAATTTTAAAGGACATTTTCGTCAAAAGACTAAAACTATGACTAAAACAAAAACTGTAAAGCAAATTAACACTGGCCACACAATGCTATGCCATTTTTATTTATTATTATTATTATTATTATTATTATTATTATTATTATTATTTTGTATTGAATACACTAAAAAAAGAAACAACAACAGAAAAGAGGGACTTTAACACTGAGAAACTTAAACTTATGGATGGGGGGCAAAAACACCATACATAAGTTTATTGCCAACACAATAAAAAGGTTTTAAAATATATATTATTTTTCAGTTCTTTAACTAGTTCTTCATTCTTTAATAACATTTTGCAAACAATATGTCTTCATAAAATGCAGTCCTAGCATAGAATTCTCAACTTTTCATCTACATTAACTTGCAATTAACATTTTGAACCATTTAGGATGAATAATTAAACACACACAATATAGAAATAGTTGTACCATTTCAGGCTTGGTGTGAGCAATTCATTGCCACATATTCTGACAATTGTTTTTTTTATTTATTTTTTTTATAAAAAGTGGGACAAGTCAAAATTAATTTTTGTGATAATCAACATAATGCCACAAATGCTGTTGATTGAGCTTAATATTAGTGGAATATTCCTTTAAAGGGATAGTTCACCAAAACATTTATGTTCTCTCATCATTTACTCACCCTCATGCCATCCCAGATGTGTATGACTTTCTTTCTTCTGCAGAACACAAATGAAGATTTTTAAAAGAATATTTCAGCTCTGTAGGTCCATACAATGCAAGTGAATGGTGATCAGATCTTTGAAGCTCCAGAAAGCACAAAGTCAGAATAAAATTAACTCCAGTAGATTATTAATGTCTTCTGAAGTGAAACGCTTGGTGTGTTTAAGAAATAGATCATTATTTAAAACTGTTTAACTAATATTTCACTTCCGCTCAGCTCGCTCATGAGGGTCGAATACACAAAGACTCTCAAGTGACGTAAGCGAGTTGGAAAGTTCAAGAAGTGACACATGAAATATTTTAAATACAGAAGCGCTGTGTTGTTTACAACAGAGGAGGAGGAATGTTATACAGAAGCTGAATTGGTTTTGCTATAGATTTGTATTTGTATCTGTTTCTTTTTTTAAATGCTGCTTGTGTGTGCTGATCCTCAACCTACTGAAAAACATTAGATTACATCCGCGGGTATCATCACAAGAGGAAAGACTAACTTTTCACAGATTCACTATCAATGATCCTGAGCTGCTCACTGACTCAAAACACACATTGAGTCACTCAAAATATTGAGGGTGTGTGGTGAACATTTTTTACCCTGCCAATTTCAGACCAGCCGAGAGATCCGACGATATCGACATGCCAGTGTGCTTACATCATGTGAGAGGCAGCTTGAACTCGATCCTCTCGTGAACGTGCATACCACAGCTGGCCAGAAGCGAACATTTTTAGTAAAAAAAAAGTTTTATATATGATCTATTTCTTACACACACCTAGCGCTTCTCTCCAGAAGATATTAATGAATCCACTGGAGTCGAACAGACTTTTATGATGGCTATATGTGCTTTTTGGACCTTCAAAAATTTGGCACTCATTTACTCTCATTTTATGGTCCTACAAAGCTGAAATATTCTTCTAAAAATCTTAATTTGTGTTCTAAAGAACAAAGAAGGTCATACACATCTGGGATGGCATGAGGGTGAGTAAATGATGAGAGAATTTTCAGTTACCATTCACTTTCTTTACATCTTTATTTCCATACAATGAAAGTGAATTGTGACTGAGGCTGTTATTCTGCCTAACATCTCATTTTTTGTTCCACTGAAGAAGGAAAGTCATATAGGTTTGGAACAACACAATGGTGAGTAAACAGGGATGGACTGGCCATTGGGTACAACGGGTGGGCCGGTCAAAACACTCAAGGGGGATCTTACCCCCCCACCCTACCAAATCTCTGTTGAACTGATGTGTGTGTTGTGAACTGAGAGATGAAGAGTGTGTCATTGTTCTCTGCAGGCTGAGTGAGTGTGATGTCACAGATGAAGGTTGTGCTGCTCTGACTTCAGCTCTGATATCAAACCCCTCACACCTGAGAAAACTGGATCTGTTTGGGAATAAACTAGGAGCTTCAGGAGTGAAGCTGCTCTCTGATCTAAAAGATGATCCGCATTATAAACTGGAGACACTCTGGTGAGAAGATAATTAATGTAATCATATTTGAATTGATCTCCTTAATTAAGTTTCTTTTACAGATTAATTGTTACTTATGTACTATAAATGTATTTAACTGTGTTTATTATCAGTTTGATTCATTGATCTGTGAATATATAAATTATATTTTCAGCTCTTTCAGTGTCTCTGTGTGATAAACAGATTTGAGTTGTTTTCTATTGATTACTATTAAATAGAGTTGTAATGGAGATGTTTTATTTTTAAATTAGTATCTCTCACAGATAGTGCTAATAGTTTGTTTTGAAGTTTGTCTGAAATAGATAATGAAGTAATGTCCCATACTGCACATTTGACTTTGTGTGTTTTAGGATTTAGATGGACGTCTCTCTGTGAACTGATTGTGAACAGTAATGATTGTGAAGAAAACAGAGACGTCACAGTCAACAGAATCAACAGAGACAAACTGACCTGACACACTGATGTGTGTAACTTTACACAATTATTCAGAACACCTGCTGAAGTGACAGTGAAACAATGAAGCCTTTTGTTTCTTCCTCAAGTGACTTTTATGGGTCAATGACAAATAAAGATGTCTAAATGGGGAAATCTTTTAAAACTCCAGTTTAAAACACATGTATCAAATTTGTATAAATGTAATCTTTATTCATATTGGTTATGAATACTTTTTTGATTAACAATAAAAGATTAAAACTATTATACCAACATTTCAAACTTTTAATGAGAATTATTTTCTTGTTTACAATCTCCGAACAGTTACACCACTTAGACATTTTTGACTTTAAGCCCCAGAAAAGAAAAAAAATCCACAATGATATATCCGGAAACAAAAAATGTACGTCCAAATTGGTGTTTCTTGATTAAAGTCAACAAACTGATGTTTCCTGCAGGTCATTTCTCGATGTCTGTAATCTGATCTAATATGGAAGTGCTGTTGTAGTTGTTTGTCTCAAGTGTCAGAAGCTTTTATATGTAGTTTTGAGGTAATCTGTTTTGTTGAGCCCCTAAACACACAACCTAGATGAAGAATGAGAACAGATAAACATTCAAATTAATGAGAGATTCTTCACTGACACTTTTCATGATTTTAATATCATTCATTGTACAGTCACAGATAATGTTTACACACTGTGTGTTTGAAAAGAAAACTAGATTTTTACTTTTTCTGAAGAAAATGTAAGTGGTGTTTGTCTGTGCAAAATCACATGTATGATGATATTTGATGAAGTTGAAATGGATAAATCTAGGGCATTTGTGTAGAAACATGCTATAGGACAAAAACTCATGGATGCGCATTTACATTTGGTGTATTTATTTAGCAGATGCTCTTAAAGGGACAAAAAGCACTTTAACTTCACACGCGAGACTGCCGCGAGCAGTTACTTTAGTGACTCGTTTCTGTACTACTGTACCTACAACTAATAAACTATATATTTTTCATGTTTAGTCTGTGAATTGTGGAAAGAGGTGTGTTTTGAGCACTCTACGCTGCAAGAAACTAACTTAGATGAGGAACACGTCGATGAGGATGAAGAAGATGAAGATTGTGCAGCGTATCAGAAAAAAACCCCATCTGGTTTATATTTATATATTTTTGTTTCTGTCGTCTGTATCACAGTCATTCTTCTTATTTCATCAAGGCTTTTGTTTATTGTGTTTAAAATAACATCAAATTCTCTGAACTAAAAAAAACATCCAGTTAAATTAACAAGTTGGCAAGTTGTAAATGTGTATGTAAATGTAAGTTAAAGGCAGTAAATGTCATCATGTCTTAATCATGTAAATACCATGTTTTAAACCATGTATTTTTTATACCAAGTTTTTTTTTCAGGCAATAAAATGCCAGTAAGATAGAAGATGATTTGTTTTTGTAATGGTAAGTATTAGAAATGAGTCTTCTTTTTTCCTCAAAATAACCTCAAATGTATCTAATTAAAAAGCTTTTCTCAGTAGTTCCAGTATATTCTTATCAATAATAATGTCAATTAAATTAGTATGTATCAGTACTGGAGTGATCCTCTACAATAGCTCTTATCTGCTTACAAGAAGTGTAACTGACTCGACTACAACACTATCAGTATCACATTTTATCACTTTATTCTGTTGCTTTTCACTCTTCATGTAGAGACACATAAATTACTGCTACTATTTCTCTTAACATGCCACAAACTCATAAAGACTATATGCTCATTGCCGATGTTGTGTGCTTTTTATTTTCAATAGTCCAGAAATCATCGCTGAAGACTCTGAAGAAATGGCAGAAGTTAATCTTCAGACACCTGTGAAAACCAAACACTGCTTTTCTCCAAACCCTGAAGAAATAAAACTGAACTTCATCTTTAGTCTACTTTGACTGAACTAGTAAGTTGTGAACGTGTATGTAAATGTAACTTAGAGGCAGTAAATGTCAGTATGATTTTACCATGTTAATACCATGTTTTTGTTTCAGGAAATATAATATGGAATAACGGGGGGAATCTCAACATAGGAGGCTGTGTAGTGGATCAAAGGAGATTTTTGCAGCTCTTTGGCTAAAGATGAACTGGCAGAAGGATTTCTGAACTCTGTAAGTTAATGCACTATATATTTACGTTTGTGTAGTATATGAGACAGCAGTTAGTGTAACGCTAGTTTACTTACATTTTAACATTTCCATGTATTCATTTAGCAGACGTTTCTATCCAAAGTGACTTACAAATGAGGAATACAGCAACAGCAATTTGTCCTAAGCCAATAACATGAGCTGCAATACAAAGTTTCAGATTGCTCAGAGAAGTACAAGTAGAGACGAAGGTGAGAGACAGTGGTGAAAAGAATGGACTGAGAATGGATAAATGTGTACTTGGATATTTCTTGAATGTGTATTTTTGCTGCTAAAACAATCCTGGTTTGAGATGCGGTTGGGCCATAAGATACAACAAAGGCATTTATTGACATACACCTGCAAACATATGATGTTCTGCTGTGTGATACCCCAAGTGTCACAGCCATATAGGAGCATGCTTTCTACACAAGCAGCAAAGATGCGAAGCTTCAGAAACGTCGGAACAACTCTACAGATACAGTAAAGGAAAAACTCCCAAACAAAGAATTCACGGGATGAAGATGTGGAAAGACATGTTGCACAATGACCATGAAAAGCTCCCGACAGAGATGGTGGAAGGAGAAAATGAGCAAAGGCCAACGCACAGTAATTTACTTTAAAAATCATTCCTGATCAGTTTAATTCAAACAAATTGTTGAAATAACTGAAATATGTTTAAGTTTGCTCAGTATTAAATGAGTTTAATTAATGCAAAAGACAATTTTTTAAAACATTAATTTTGTTTAGACCTACTAATTTTTTTTTAAGTTCATACTCCTCATTTAAGTTTAATTATATACTTCACATAGTCATAATATGTACTTTATAATATCACTCAATTCAGTGAATTGATTTAGTTATTATTCAGTTTAGAGATTACTTAATTAAAACAATGTGAGTTGAAAATTGTCTTTCATGCATGTGTGTACGGGCCTAATTGCTGTTTGTAAAAACAAAACAATTTCATGCACATGTAAACACTTATGTTTGTAAAATGTTGTCAATAAATGTTCTTCATGCATTCAAGTGAGTTCTTGTACATTTATTATAATGAGATGGTTATATAGGTTTGTAAAAAAAAAAAATAAATAAAAAAAATGTATTATAAACTATAATTAAAATGCAAGAGAACTTTTAGGGTAAATAATAATTTTAAAAGATAACATTTATTAACCATACATAGTTACATAACTCGGGCCAGCTCTGGCGCGCTGTCACTTATAGCTTTGGGTTGGTTCCTTCTTAACTCCGGAAGCGTCAGCCTGTCACCGGCTTCCTCATCTGGGCCGACTGACTCGGGCCGGAATCAGGGAGTGAGTAAACAGGCATCCGGTCCGAGTACAGGAGACAGAAGCGGGCCAAAGGGATAGACTCCGGCAGGTGAGATTCTAAACGGAACTGGCCCAAGTGTGTTTTGCTACCTGGGAGTCTAAATCCTAATTATTCTTGAAATAGAATTCATTTTCTACACAATTTGTCTTTCTTTTGCTTTTGGGTTGAAATATGAACGGGTTATGACATCTGAAAAAATGTTCTTGATATGTTTTTTTTTTTTTTTTTCACCCAATTAGTCATTTAGCTGAAACACTTTCACTGTCAAGATTAAAAAATACTCTACTGACCATTTGTGGTTCCTCAGATGACACACCGGCAGAATCCTCTAAAGATCCTTGAAGACAAGACCAATATAGCAAACATCTATTACATGTTTTGTGATTGTGATCATGGGCGGATTATGACTAGCAAGTGCCCTGGGGTCAATTTTCTTTTAAAGTTGAGATCCATGCAATCAATTTTCAAACACACAGCATTGATGTGGTAAAGAAACCATCAACTGAAACACATCTGCTGAACGGCAACTTTTCTTAAAGAGAAGGTACCATTTTAACATTTGTTATACATAATGTAAACTGAATGTAATACTCGTAAATACTACAAATTATGCATAAAAAAACAAGCATGTGAAAAAAATGTGTAATACATGTTTACGTGCATATGCAGTTTTAAAGGGGCAATAACACATTATGAAATATTTTAACTTCATCAAACACTTTATAACAAATAGGCTACTACAACATCTAAGCATGGGTTTGGTTAAACTTGGCAAAGAGTTCAGGCAGTTCTGGCTCATGCTGCTATATCTTTTCTAACTCATCTGAATGATGGGGTGCGTCCCGTTCAGACTTTACCCTCCATTGTGAGAGCTTTGAAGGGCTGAAAGGTGTGTGGCTCATTTGGTCATTTTATTGGAAATTCTGTGTGGAACGACCCTACAGCTTGGCTACCATTATTATTCTCCCTCAAAAAAAGCCCTGTGAAGTCATCATTTATGCCAAAATCTCCTAGACTACATTACATGTGTGATTTCAAACTGTCAAAAGTTACACAGAATCCATTTAATCTGCTTTAAGATGCTCTCTTCTTTCTTTCTTACTGTAAGACGTGTAAAACTTTCTAATTGCAGGCACTTAAAAGTATTTTACATTTTCAGACAAGGTTTTGTCAAACCAACATTACAGTTTGTCTCAACCAACTTTACGTATCCAGTTTAATCAGTTCTTTTTGTACCACAACACAAAAAAATATCAATATCTTTTTCCAACCACTTAAGCCCAGTTATATTTTGTATTATTGGGGAGAAATGCAGTTATAGCAATGAATAGTATAATAAATGTTTTTGTTCGACAGCACTTGTCATACAAAGCATAAAGCTTAATCCTATAAAGCCTAACATATGAAATAATAGTCAGACAATTATTTTTTTTAAAAACCTATTTAAACCTATTTATTTTTTCTATAAAATAATGACATTTTAAGTAAGCACATGTTGCTTCAATTCAATAAATACTAATTCTGAAATATAAGTAACAAAATAAACATTATTGTTAATTTTATTTGATTAAAATCAGCAAAGATTTCACATAAAAAATATGAGTGCATCACAATATGAAAGTAGCCATTTAGGAAATTATATTACAAGGTCTTCTACTTCCAAGAGCATTGAAACTGTCACCTGGAGGCAGCAGAAATCTACCGCATTGAATACAACAGGGTTTTCAGCAAAGTTTTGATCATAATGATGATGTAGAGGCTTTAGCAAGTCATGTATCAAATATAATCTGCGTCATAGGGTTAAAGAGTGGCTCAAAGTAATGTAATTTGAAACAGTGCAAATGGGTCCTATAACAGGGCTGGGGGCCCACATAGTCAAAGGGCCCTATTGAGGGGGCCTTGTATATGCTGTGGGGCCCACATATTCAAGCATTTATTAAACATTTGTTTTCAAAGATGATAGACTGCGACACCTTACAGCCCAGAGTATTTCACTTACCAAACGACCAGGATAAATGTAACATGAAACAACTACCCTTGCTGTTAAATTATGGTCTGTGACTGCTTGTGCTTTTTAGCATATCTGCTCGTGTTTAGATGAGCGGAAGGAGAAATAGTTCCTGTAATTATTTACTATCAAAGCTCAATTTCTCATTTCGAAGCTTATACGCATCATTTGTTATTCAAAATAATCAATAAAATCGCTAAAATAAAAATAAAAAAAACACACTGGATCGATTTCTTTTTTTAAATTTTTTTAAGATCGACTCTCTCCATACAACACAAATAGTGATGCAGCTGCTCTCATGACTGAACTAGTCCACACAAGAACTATATCCTGCTGCCACGAGAACGAAAGTGAAAACAGATCTCAGACATTTTACACCTGAGCAAAACAAGATTATTTACAAGAGAAAAAACGGAGCTTCAAAGTGTTTACTAGTCATGCTTTTTGTCCCTTATGCTCGAATTTCCGTGTACTTGATGGAAAACTTAGAAGATTTTAGAGATCTTGTTGTCTATCTTGTAACATTTTGATCAAGGTGAGTGTTCAGGTGAGACGCAGGTGACTTCCTCATATAGTAAAATGAAGTCTGTCAACATAAGATTATTTATCCTTGACATATACGTATAAAACAGCATTGCTTACACAATATTGGGGAACATTGCATACTTAAAAGGTGTCATTTACTTTCCTCATCGTGGTTGAGTCTTTCGAAAGTGTGGAGATATTCTTATTACCCCTGAAAGATACTTTTATTGCTCTGATCTGAACAGTGACAGTCACAGAACATAATGATTTAAATCTCTAAATGTCAAACATTTTCTCTAAATGACGCTCTCTTGAAATTAGTGCTGTTGAAAATGTGAGTTTAACAAGATTACATGAGAAAAACTGTCTCAAAGTGTTTAATAGTAATGTTTATAGTCGCCGATTCAGGAATTTACGTGTACTTGATGAGAAACATTGAAGGTTTTGTGAACCTGTAGTTTATTATGTAACATCTCGATCAAGGTGTGTTCAGGTGAGACTTCCTCATGACTTTGAGTAAACTTGAACATCTTAACATTATCGTATTTCTCTTTCTCTTTGGTGTATAGGTCTACGTTTGTTTAAAATCGTTCTGTATTTTAATTTAACTTCTAATGTTAAAATGTATGTTTTATAATTTAATGCAGCCCCCTTAAATTATTTGGCCAGTTCATGAATCATTTATTTGATTTGATATGATTTATTTGAAAGAATTAAAAGAACAGTTTACAGTAACTTACCCAACACTGGGTTTAAGTTACTTATTTACATGTTTTAATTGTTATTAAACCAGAATAACAATGTTGATTGAGTTTATGTAGGCTATCCAGTCTATAAAATACTGTATATGAGCTAAAGCAAGTGTTTTTCGACTGTTTATCACCAACATGAATTATAGGCCTAGAGATATTTATTGTTTTTAATCCAGAATTCCTGATTTTCAGACTCACCAGCAAATCTTTAATTTTTTAATAGTTTGCATATTGTTGACTAACATTATAATTAATTACAACTGGTTACATGAATGCATACCTGAGTTCAAGAATGTAACTAAAATTGTATGTGTCCCCCTCAGTGTCTATGGCGGTTATGACCCTGCCTAATTTATTAATCACAACATCAGGAAAAAATAGTGTATTTCATCTTTTTACAACATGTATAACAGCACTGAACAGCTTGAGTAAATACACATTTCCAGAAAGTACCAGGACAGTACAGCTGTTTCATAAATTTGATTATTTTCTCCCCATAAACACTGCATTCAAGTCAAGAATCAATATAATTGAAATACTTTGACTTTTGTATGTCAGGGCAGATGTGTGTGAATCAGTGTCTCTGACTCATCAGATTCACCTGCAGCTTCATGAAGACTGAATGAATCATGGACGAGGACGACACACAAAAACTCAGAGATCCTTCTCCAGTATACAGGTAGTCTCATTAAAGTGTTTTTTATTTGATCTTAATGTACAAAATTAATGAATGAAGTCAAAATTTTAAAAATGTGAATGTACATGAGCAGGTTATTTAAAGAATAATTGACGATGGGCCCTTGAAATCTTGAAAAATAATGCACACCGAAAAGTGGTAATGTGGCCACAACATGACATTTTCTAGTTTTCATCTCTAAAATAATCTTGTGAGAGGAGCCACTTTCTTCCACCATGGATTCAGCGTGTTGTTTTGATACAGCCGAACCTTCGTTGCTAGTTCGAAAACGTCACTTTAGAACTAGTAATGGAGGCTTGCGCTGCTTTTAAGCACTTATTGCGACAAGGAAATGTAAATTAAATTATCAATGAAATGCTCAAACACAGCAGCCCCAACATCAGTCAAGCTCTTGTCAAATTATTCAACCTGGTTTTATGATCTGGTATCTTCCCTGAGATCTGGTCTGAAGTAATGACCACTCCTATATATAAAAAAGGAGATACTATATTTGACCCCAATAATAATAGAGGTATTTCCGTGGGTAGTACCCTAGGGAATCTGTTCTGTGGTATAATAAATACTCGAATAGTCACATTCCAAAGACGACACAAAGTCCTAAATAAATCACAAAACAAAGCACACCAGATCACATCTACTCTCTCCATACCCTAGTAGACAAGAAAATCAAGGGCAAACAATGGAAAGTATTTGCATG